>NC_090227.1:24807504-25087504 GCF_024489055.1 Chanodichthys erythropterus
TAAAGTGCATTGAAGAGCACACTACCATCTGGACACTTTTTTTTTTTTTGTAAATTTGTATAAAAAAAAAAATTATATTTATCCTTTGTTTGTTTTTGTTTTTCTAGGTTAATTTTCACTTTCTTGAGTTTGCAGAAGTCTTTTGATTCTAACATTATCTAAAATTACTTTTACATCAGACTGTTAAAAGCATTTGCACAAGTTTAAAGATTCTTGAATGTAATGACTGAATAGGCTGTTTAAAACAGTTTATTGCAACTGACAAATACAGTTTGATAACTTGTTACATATCTTGTGTTTTTTTTGTCTCTACAAGGTTATCACACACAAATAAATGCTGCTTTGAAGGGAGTTACTTTAAATAGAAATCACTGAGTTAAAGTAACAAAACCTAATTGGATGGAACCACTGTCCATAATTTAATTGAGTTATTTGAAACAAACCTCCTTTTGTTGGTTGAATGAAACATATTTGGCTGGTTTTAAATAAACTAAAGCATGTCCACTAAACTTAACAAGTTTAAGTTACAGGGAAGCAATTGCATTGATTTGATTTGACATTACTATTTTAAATAGATTTGTCCTCATTCAGTTGTGTTGTCACAACACAAGAATTTTACATAGATTAAAAAAATTCTATTAATGTTAATAAAAAACAATTTGCTTGTGTGGAACCACTGTCCATAATAAAATTAAGTAGGTTTAAAGGATCATTTTTTTGAGTGCAAGTTGGGTTGAAAATGGACAAACCCAGCGATTGGGTTGTTGGGTTAAATGTTTGCCCAACATTTATTAACCCCTTAGAATTCCTGTAAAATTTTCCTAAAAAAGGCATACCAAAAGTAAATTGCATGCTGTTCTTGAACTATTGTGTACTGGGGCGGTAAAGTGGAACGCTAACATGTTAATGAATAATAATTAAACAATAAACATTTATTGAATTAATAAATGTTCACCTTTTGATTAATTGTTGCCTCTAGTAATTATGTGTCTGATTATTAATAATCCAACCTATATTGGGTTCATTTTAAGCCAGCCATATAGTACTTTTTAATCAATAGTTGGGTTAAATAAAATTGTCCAGCAGGTTGGGCAAACATTTAACCCATCCGCTGGTTGGGTTTAATGTTAAATATTAAATAGGTCCATTTTCAACCCAGCTTGGGTTTTATTTAACCCAGCATTTTTTAGAGTGTACTATATTTACATACTTTACAATGCACACAAAGTCATTAAAATAATTTTGACCATCACTTTTGCATATAAAACCATTTTAGGTGGGAAGGACAATAAAACATTTAGCTGAACTTATGTTGATTTATTTGTATTGCAGTTTTTTCACAAACATTAGTTTGAGATTAAACAATAATTGCAATATACCCCTGGTAGATTGTACAAAAATATAGCCTTACTGATAATGTATTGCTAATAATTTTATGACTTCTATGGAGACAAAAAAGAATCTAATTGAGTTGATAATATTAGAATTTGGCTGAAAAGTCATTTAACAAGCTTTTGTTTATTAGTACATTGACACACTTTATGATGCTTGCAACGGAATTAATAATAATAATCATTTTTGATCATCACAATGAAACATTTAAGGAAAAAAAAAAATCTTAGACATCGAGACAATATTTCTAAAATATTTTGCCCAAAAGTCAATTAGCAACCCTTTTTATTTATTAGTAAATCTTAGATAGCATCTTTTTATAAATCAGGCTTCCCATATATTGATTCATGTAAATCTGGTTTATGGCCTTGTGTTATTTAGAGGATTGGTTGAAACTCAAACTGCAATGCAGGTTTCAAAAATTATATTAAAATATGCACTGCCAAAACCTAAGTTTAAAGTTTCACACATCCCAAGATTCAGTAAACACAGAGATCAGACATCACCTACAAAAGCCACCTAATGCATTCTGAGCTGGAATAGACAGCTTTAAAACTCAGACATGCTCTATCAAAGTGGACTTCAAAAGCTCTGCCGCTCACGTTAAAATATTCCCTCTCACAACAAGAGCCTTGGCGTATTCACAAGGTCCTCTGCAGTCAGGAGATATTCCAAACACTCGCGGTCTCCATGGTTTCGGCCCATAACAGCTGTCAATCAAAGTGCAGTGAAGAGGGGGGAAGTTGTTCTGGGACATGGAGCCTAGAGTTCATACAGGGAGAACATGCATTATGCATTACAGCAATAGGGAGAACACCTGAGGAGAAACAGTAGGACATGCTGTGAATAAGGGATGGTAGTAAGATCCTGATACACTGCAGTCTGACTATGGAAAGAAGAACCTTAAGAGGAATGGCAAACCCGCTCCACTGCAGGATACTAAAGCATACAGTATAATGGGTACAACTATAGTCACACATATTCCAGAACAGTGCAAGTATTGGCTCACAATGAATCTCTTGTGTTGCAGTATTGGAAGTTGCTTTGAATAAAATGTAGGCACACAGTACTGCGCAGAACTTAAAGTCAAATCTATGGGAACTACAAAACAAAGCCATCTTATTGTATGGTGTCAATTCAATGCTTGTTTCTCAAGGTACCAAAGCAACACATTAAACATGAAAACATGGCCCTGATGGCCCATCTGTGGTTCTTTAGGATGCCACAATGATGAAATCCTTTGAAGGATCTCTGAAGGTCTCAAGGTATCAATGATCATCAAAGAAAGGAAGAAATATCATAAATGAAAAGATAACTTGATGGACCATTGAGGGTCTTCAGATTGGAACTTGGCAGAAATATTTGGAGAACTTAAGACACCCTTTTAAAAAGAGCATTTAAAGCAGAATAAAAGGAAGGAAGAAACATATTATTAAAAAATTACTTTGTTGGACCATTTAAGATCATTCAGAATGTCCTTTGGATAATCTATTAGGTGAGAATTATAATGGGGAAGGAAGAAACACTGTAAACATGAAAACACCTTGAAGGACCATTCAAAGGTCTTTATAAAGCCACACTGATTGAAACCTTGAAGAAGTTTTCAAGTTATCAATGATCATAAATGTAAAGAACACCAACTATATAAAAGTATAACTTGAGGGAACATTGAGGATTTTTAGATCGATACTTGGCAGAAAACTTTAGAGAACCTTATTTTATTTTATTACTATTCCTTATCTTTATGATCTTAATCATTTTAAAACTGCCCTTTTAAAAATGATGCTAGGCATCATTTTTAAAAGGGCAGTTTTAAAATGATTAAGATCATAAAGGTAAGGAATAGTAATAAAATAACTTTGTTGGACCATATAAAGGTTCTCAAGGCATCAAGATCATAAAGGAATGGAAGAACACTATAAACATGAAAACATCTTGAAGGATCTTCGAAATGCCACACTGATGAAAACCCTTTAAAGATACTCTAGGCATGTTTTCAAATAGGGCAGTATTCTGAAGAACTTATAGAACCCTAAGTTCCTAAAAGAATTCAAAAGACACTTTACGTCTCCAGTAACCCAATCATAAGCAAAAGGGTCTGTGGCAGTTGAAATATATTGAAGTATATTGTAAACAGGATATGAAAGCACACATGTTGTTTAAACAGTAGTATGGTGCAAAAAGCTCCAAGGTCTTGGGTTCAGTTCCTAGGCTGAATGAGAGGAAGTTGATTTAAAATCATATATCAAATGCATAAATAAATGTAAATGAAAGGTATATCTTCTTTTCAGCTTCACAGGAACAAAAAATTTTAAAACAGAGGAAAGGCCAGTAACTACAATTTAGGTGACAAGAAAACGTTCAATACACATACCCAACCAAATTAACCTGTGTATGTACAAATATGCTGCAAAACTGGACTAGTTCTCATAAAAATACAAAGCTGATTTAACACAACTTAAAATCCACCTCCTACTTATCACCCAAAACTCTGATCTTTACAGATTTCTACACTGCTGTGGAGAACACCAAGATCTTAAGTTCAAGCTCCTAGAGTAAGAAGAGCACTTCCGTGAGATGGACAAAGTAAGTGAGGTACGAGTAGGAGTATGTCCAGAGAGAATGAGGGAACTGTCAGCGATGTCAAAGCCTACACATATTACCCTTCATTACCAGTCCTCTTTCAAAGCCCTGGGTATGTGTCATTTAAACCAGGATATGAGAGAGTGAAGACTGTGTATGTTCACACATTTCTCCATTCAGAAGAAAAAAGCATGTTAGAGACCAGAGCACAATATTCCCAACACAGTCAGTTTTGGGGGTAACACATTACAAGTAACGTGACGTGAGTTATGTAATCAGATTACTTTAAGTAATGAGTAACGGATTACTTTTAAATTTGAACAAAATGTTACTTTTTCAAATAAGTTATGCAAGTTACTATGTTTTTTTAATTTATTGACTGACACCTCTCCTGTCTCCATGTTGAGATAAATCGGTAGTAAGCAGAGGCATTGTGTGCGCAGTGTAAACATGATGGTTGTTCTAGAATAAATGTGGGCAGTATTCCTCAAAATGAATAAAAACCGTGAAAAACAAACTCAGAATATTACACAAACCTGTAATAATTTAATGTTAAATAGCACAAATATACTTTATGTACTTAATGTCACTTTATTAACCAATGTCTTTGCTGCTGACCTTCGATGATCCAATTCAACCATACTTATAAGCAAAAATGACCTCATATTTGTTTCATATTTTGTTTTTTATTGCTGAAGTAAGTGTTGAACTTTCTTCTCCTGCATCTTATTCTTCTGCAATTCAGAACGGCTGCACATCTGACAGGTTTCAGCTGCGCCATCTACTGTTTAGGGCCAGGTGTGAATTTGCATTTCCTTTAGCTTGAGGTTTATTCATTTCACTTTTGTTGTGAAAGGGCCATTTCATTTGCAAAAATATAACTTTTTGTTGTCGTTAACAAGCATGCCAAGCCCAGGTGAGAAAAAGTAACACAAAAGTAACAGAACATAAATTTTCCATAAAATGTAACTAACTAACAATTAGTTACTTTTGTTAGGGAATAAAGCAAAATTGTAATGCATTACTTTTAAAAGTAACTTTCCCCAACAATGGTTAAAGTTAAATTTATAGCAGTAGCTTCACACACTTTGGAGACAATTTGCAACTGTTAAAAATAATTGTTAAAGTGAAGCTTGGATCTTGTTCAACATTAAAATAAGCCAAAGCAAACACATTAAGAAACATTGATTAGTTTATCCCAGTAGACATAAAAAAAAAAAAAAAAAAAAATGTAATTTGTCTAATTTCTTTGCTTAGAACGACATCACATAAAACTAAAGATTATTTACCATTCAGGGACATTTCAAGAAATTATAGGCACGCCAGATGCTAAATTCATTGTGCTGAAGCGAATCCTAAAATTCACTGACAAATACGGTCAGAAGTCAACCAAAATTAGCTCAGAAATGTTAAATATAAAATTTGTGCATGCCCATATCAGTTTTTCCCCATCCATTTTTTTTTTCCTTCCAAAGTATTAGCATGAATAAAGTATCATTTATGTGCACCCAAAGTTTAATACTGAAGGTTAGGGGCCTTGAAAAATGCTTAACCATAAGTGCGAGTAATAGTTTTAAGGTAGGAATAGTAATTCTTACCTTAGCTATTCTTAATGCTTAATGGGAATAAAAATAATTTTTAAAAAGAACAAATCCAAACAACTATTGTTTGACATGTGCTGTTTATTTGAACAATTCTGTTACCAAATATCTATTAAATATACATCTTTCATTCAAGTTCAAAGCATCAGAGGAGACAGCTAAACCCCAGCATTTACAAGCACGTCTGGAACACCCCGTGTCCCTCACCATTAAGGCCCCCAGGCATTTGGCTTTCTCTTGGACTGACCGGACAGAACAAAAACACTTCAGAAGCTAGAGAGGGGGAGAAAGCAAGCAAGAGAGTCTACAGCGATAGTGTGACTGTAAAGCTCAGGATATGAGAAACACTGGGCGGTCACTCCAGCTCATGAAGCAGATTAGATTTAAATGGGATTAGAAACCATAATAGAAGCCATCCTGCCTTAAGTGTTACTGCCAGGAGAAAAGAATCATAAATTACAGTCCAAATGTGTGTGTTTTTTTACATTGTTCATATAAAGGTTATTAAAAAAAAAAATACACTTCTACGACTCCTACGCGACAGTTTTGAAGGTCTGCAGTATCAAGTTGGTTTGGTGGATGAGCCGGTTGGCACTGGCAAACACGTTTATTGCCCTGGAAGAAAGGTGGAGAGGGAAGGAATACGAATTAGATCTGAACACATTAATGTTACAGGTGATATTACAAATGTTATGCAGCTCATTTACAAAATGAGCTGAAAAGTGCAGTGTGGGTTAAATGCCATTTCCAAAAAGATGGAAAGACAAAAAATTGATACAAATTATGAGTTCATAAACCACCATCATTATTGTCGCAACTGCTCTAATGATTATAATTTTTAACCCTTTAACTGTCACCCCCACTTTTTTCACCCCCAGAAAATGCACTATCCAAACTTAAATGGTTGTAATTCAAGAATACTTTGGAGTATAGACATAAGGCTGGTCTTGTTTTAAAGATGAAATTTGGTAGATGTGAAATAACTTATGTAAATGAAACAGAAAAAAAGTTATAGAAGTTTAAGTTTATGAAAATGTAAAATGTAAAAATATAATATTTAATATTTTATATAAAATATATATTTTACAAAATAAGTTTTACTCTAAAGCTGCAAGGAAATCAAAGCCAAAAGTCTGAACAAGTTGTTTTCCAAATTTCGGGTTGATATCTCAAAAAATGAGCTTTCAGTAAGATTTTGTTTGGGCGCAGTACCACACTTTTTCACTAGATGAAAACCAAGCTCCATTACTGACCATATAAAAGGCGCCTCCATTTCCATATATGGAACCATATATTTCCATTATTTTCATACAATTTATGAAGTAGACATCCTATATAGTAGTAGTATGGGAAGTTTGGCAGAATTTGAAATGAATTCAGCCTCTAATAAACATAAAAATAACATGCATGTGGGTTATAGATCGCCGCCACAATCATAAATGTATTTTTTTTTTTCAATTAAAAACATTTTCAGACCTTTTTTTTCTCTAAAAATTGAATGGATGTTATCTTTTGAACTCTTGGCATGAAAACAAACACGTTTCAACCAATCTTTAATGATTTTTCATGTTCATCGCTATTTCAAAATAAAGGTCTGAACATACCTTATGAGTATGAAAATATGCTTGTTACAAATTGATAAATTACTGCTCCTCTGTAATATATTTTGAAAGTCACCAAATATGTAAACTAGAGATTCTAAGCTTTCAAATGATATATAGTTTGTCAAGATTAGCTTAGGTTTAGTAAAGAATATTACTGTTTTAAATATGTAATGGCAAACGTCCCACCTGTGGGACGGTGACAGTTAAGGGGTTTTAAAGTCTCTCAGTGCTAATAAGGTACACTACTGTTTAAAAGCAGTCAGTAAAATAGTTAGTTTTAGCATAGATGCATTAAATTGATCAACAGTGGCAGTAAAGACAGCACAAAGAGAGTAAAGCTTTCTATTTTGTAAATGCTGTTCTTTCTATTCAAAGAATCCTGCAAAAAAAAATGTATCAGTTTCCACAAAAATATTAAGCAGGACAACTGTTTTCAACAATGATAATAATTATAAATGTAGAGAAGAAAATTAGCATATTAGAATGATTTCTGAAAGATCAAGTGACACTGTGACTGAAGATGCTTAATGCTGCGCAATAATTAGTTATGTTGAAATTGGTTGTTAAAAAAAATATATATATATATCACTGTAACTTTAATTAAAATGATCAAACATCACTGCCATTTTTTTAATTCCTAACAGATCATTGGAACCGCAACACTGCTTTTCTGAAAAATTCATAAGTAGTGTGACAATAATTTCATCTATGCATATTATTGTTATTTAATTTCCAAATCAAATTCAATTTACTAGTTCTTTGTTGTGTTAAATATCATGGCATGCTCTGATGGAAGCACAAAAGATGACAAGAATTAAGCCAAGAACTACCCATTATGAATTTATATGGAGAAAAAACAACTTTTGCAAGAAAAGAAAAGAAAAGAAAAAAAAAAAAAAAAGTGTGAAGTGCAGTGAAGATAATGGGCGATTCTTAAAACTTCCATACTTTCCGTCTTTGAAGTAGGTTTTCAGAGTGTCGCTGAAGCTTTTTGAGTGTTTCACAAACTCTTTCTTCTGATGCTCAAGTGCCTGAAAAACAAAGCCATTTTCATTTCTTCATTCAGTAAGTGAGAGAGTATACTGGCTGCATCGATTTAATAATGACTGTGTGTGTGTGTGTGTGTGTGTGTGTGTGTGTGTGTGTGTGTGTGTGTGTGTGTGTGTGTGTGTGTGTGTGTGTGTGTGTGTGTGTGTGTGTGTGTGTGTGTGTGTGTGTGTGTGTGTGTGTGTGTGTGGTCACTCACTCACCCTTCTGTTCTGGTACTGGTATTTCTTAAAGACGTTGTTCACTGTGTCCAGTAGTTCTTTTATGGCACTGGCTATATCTCTGTGGACACCAATTAAACAAATGTTCAGACATATTGTATCAATGTCTGAGACATGTGACTTTTCCATTCATAAGCCATATTTATGTAAAGTAAATTATGAAAAGTAATTGTGGTGAATACTTAAGATTTTACTGTTACTGCTCATTACATACAACTGTCAAAATTTGTACATTTTAAAACTGGCTGGGAAAAAAAAGTCTAATGGAAAAAAAAAAAAAGAAAAAAAAAACATTCAAAAAAATCTAAGGAAAAAGAAAACAGATATAACTGCTGTTCAGGCTTCATTTTATAATATCAAATATGTCCCATTTTTCTTTTTTCTTTGGATTTTAGAGTGAAACATGAGCCAGACATTTCTTTAAAGATTAAATAAATACTTCAAAAGAAACTCTGTCAGGGCAAGTGTGCAAGCAAAGACTGACGAAATGATACGAAAGTCATGACACAAATGGAAAAAAAAGGAAAGTGAGATTTTTTGTTATTAAATGTGTGAATGTGAGCATGAATATGTTCTCACTTGATTGTCTGCAGGAAACGGACTCTGTCATTGATTTCATCAGGGATTTTGCTGAGGATCTGTTTCAGCGCGCGAGCTCTTTCGTTCAGGTCCTGGAACTCCCGCTCGGGCCTGTCAATCATGTACTCTGAACACAAAGAACACGCCCACAAGAAACACTCAGTCACCATGGCAACAACAGTTTAATTCTAATGACCTGTCATTAAAATGTGACATAATAGAACTTTTAACTACTTTTAATGGCCAATCATGATGGACAACCATCTGAATTGAGACCATAATACATGCTATTGAACAAATGCTGAAATGTTAAATGCACTGCACTCTATGAATGTAACAAAGCAGAAACTTCTATATTATCCCGTAAACACAATCAGGCACCTCATAAACACAAAGTACACAAGGATAGATTACAGTAGGAAGAGCAAAACAAGGATTTTACAATTGGCTTGGATTAAATTTGGAGGTACATTTAGTATTCTTTACATTTTAAATCAACAAAAATGAGCATTACCCAGAAACCCAGTGCGTTTCTGTGCATTCATTAGTGGAATACATCTGAACATGTCAAAAACACTTGCAAAAAGGAAGAAATTAAATTATGAGGGGAAAATACATTAGTCATTACTGTTTTAATTCATGGGGAAACAGCTCCACCTAGAGGCAAGAGGCTGCGACTTCAACAAGACTTTGCATTGCAAACCATACCATACAAGCATGTTCTTCTCCTCTTCAAATATGTAAAAACTCAAACACACCCTCAACATCGTCGGCAGCCATGCGTAATAAAGACTCTGTGAAGTTGATGTCCACGTTCTTCTTCTCCAGAATTTTCATGATAATATCCTGAGTCAGTCCAGGGTTCTCCTTCTCTGCCTGACATGGACAAACAAAGAGCACAAATCAATCCAAAACAACAACAAATAAAGCATTTCTGATAAAAAAAAAAAAAATTAAGCGCCAAATTATGAAGAGGAAAACCTAACTATAAAAATATTTGTTTTAATAAGAGTTTCATAATTTGATCTACATATTATTCTTATATTGAAACTTCAAGGGTTAGTTTGCCCAAAAATGAAAATTCTGTTATTCTTCAGAACACAAATTAAGATATTTTTCATAAAATCCAATGGCTCAGTGAGGCGTCCATTGAAAGCAAGACAATTAACACCTTCAATGTCCAGAAAGCTACTAAAGACATATTTAAATCAGTTCATGTGACTACAGTGGTTCAATGTTAATATTATAAAGCGACGAGAATACTTTTTGTGCACCAAAAAAACAAAATAATGACTTTATTCAACAATATCTAGTGATGGACGATTTCAAAACACTGCTTCATGAAGCTTCGAAGCTTTACGAATCTTTTGTTTCAAATCAGTGGTTCGGAGCCTGTATCAAACTGCCAAAGTCATGTGATTTCAGCAGACGAAGCTTCGTTACATCAAAAATGTTTCGAAATTTCAATGGTTCACCACTGGGGGGCATGACTTTGGCAGTTTGATACATGCTTCAAACCACCGATTCAAAACAAAAGATTCGTAAAGCTTCAAAGCTTCATGAAGCAGTGTTTTGAAATCACCCATCACTAGATTTTGTTAAATAAAGTCATTATTTAGTTTTTTTGGCGCACAAAAAGTATTTTCAACGTTTCATAACATTAAGGTTGAACCACTGTAGTCACATGAACTGTTTTAAATGTCTTTAGTAGCTTTCTGGGCATTGAAAGTGTTAATTATCTTGCCGTCTATGCAGGCCTCACTGAGCCATTGGATTTTATCAAAAATATCTTAATTTGTGTTCTGAAGATGAAGGAAGGTCTTACTGGTGTGGAACAACATGAGGGCGAGTAATTAATGACAGAACTAAACCCTTTAAGACAAATAAACTTGTGTATATTACTATCAGGAAAAGATAACCATGTCAAAGTGCTTTCTTGATTTGTAAATATGTCTTCTAACATTAATTTCTTACTGTTGCACAACTATATTTCAAAGCCATGAGCAGAAATGGTGATGCCGAGACAGCAAAAGCAGTCTGCTCCATTTTCTTTTTTTTTTGCTAAAATTTTACAAAGCTCTTTGATTCTGAAGACTCTGGATCAAAACTTAAATGATGCTTTTGTAGCATTTTATTTTTCCCCTGTGGTCTACTTATAATGTTAGTCAAGGTTACTTGCATTAAAACCAACTCATGACCAATTTTCTTTAGAATTTAGAATTAAACTGGCCGTTTTTCTAATGAATGTTTAAAATGTAATCTTTGTGTGCAAATGTCCTGTTATGATTGGCTACCTTAGCCTATCAGCACAGTTTATTTCAGGTGTATCAGGATAGGCAAAGTTGCTGAAAATGAAATGTAAAATCGGCAGGCATTGGTGAACACTTTAACATACATTATGTTCATATGTCACTTACGTGACCATTTCTAAATGACCCCCTTTCTGCAAGCTTAGATTGCACCTTTAGTTCCCTTTCGATACTTCACTCGTACTGCGTATGGGGAAAGGTCTCCCTTTTTCCCCGCTGCTGAAGCCTTTTTCAATAACGCAGTGTAACTGCACCGTCATTGGTTCACTCATAGACAAGTTGTTGAACCAATGGCGGCGCGGCATAGCTGCGCGGCCTATGGCGACAAAGCGCGCGAATATTCCCGCCGAAATGGGCGGGGTATAGGGCTATATAAGCAGGCGTTTCGCCATAGGATTTCAGTGTTTTCTCCTTCAGCGACGACATCTACTTCTCTTCGCTGATCTCCGCCTGAAGCCGAAGAAGCTCGCCGCCTCTGCTCTCGCCGCCGTCTGAAGAGGCTCCCGCGCAGCGGACTCGCCTGGACTCGCCGGTGGAAGAAAGCGCCGGCGCCCTCGCGGACTGCAGCTTCTAGCGCCGTCGCCGAGCCGCCGCCCTCCCGCTTCCCGCTTCCGGCCGCTTCCTGTGCGTCCCCTGCCGCCATCCCGGCGCGCCGCCTGAGAGCTTCATCCGCGGCTTAAACGCCGCTCTAAAAGAGCGATTTACATCTGTTTTCACCGCTTTAACAGCTTCAGCTTCACTCGCAACTCAAAAAGACCCACCCACTTGCCGGGATCACGGCAGAGCCGTCTCACGATCCGCAGCCAATCAAGTGCTACTTGCAGGCCACACCTGCACGACGACGATGGACACAGCGAGTGTGTCGCTTGCCTGGGCAAGCCCCACGCAGACGGCGCGCTCGCTGGAGACTCATGCCCGCACTGCGAGTGTATGAGTCTCGCTTCCCTGCGCTCGCGGGTCGCCTTCTTCACTGAGGGCGATCTCGCCGCCGCGCCCTCCCGTCTCCTTCCTCCCGCGGCCCGGCGAGGATTAGACAGCGGGGTAGAGCGACTCATCGGCAGGAGTTGAGCGAGCTCACGCCGGCCCAGCCCCCGCGTGCCTCGCCCTCTCCTCCCAGGGAACTCTCTCCAGTTCTGTTCTCTCGCCCTGAGCAGCGTCCCTCCGCAGAAGCGAGTGACCTCGTCTCATTCGGGGGAACAGACGACGAACAAGACGACTCCATGTCTCTTGCGGCTTCCGAAGCGGAAGGATGGGCTGGCGAGCCGGAAGACCCCGCTCCACCGCCTCCTTGGAACCCATCGAGCATGGCCAGGGCATGGATGCCGAGCTCTTCCGCATCCTGTCTAGAGCCGTTGAAGAGCTGGACCTCGAGTGGGCCCCTCCAGAGGAGCCGTCTCGCAGCCGCCTGGACGAATGGTTTCTGCCAGGCCGCCGCCAAGCACCTCGCCAGCGTTCAGCGCCCTTCTTTCCTGAGGTCCACGAAGAGCTGACGAAGTCGTGGCGCGCTCCTTACTCTGCCCGCCTCCACACTACGCACCGCTCCGCCCTCACCGCCGTCGACGGCGCCGAGGAGAAGGGATACGAGCGCTTGCCACCCCTAGATGAAGCGGTGGCTGCTCACCTCTGTCCTCCCGCGGCTGTGGGTTGGAAGACGAAGAGGGCCCTTCCTTCCAAGCCCTGTCGGACCACCTCTACTCTGGCTGGACGGGCTTACACCTCGGCGGGCCAAGCTGCCTCTGCGCTCCACACCATGGCCATATTTCAAGCATTCCAGGCCAAACTCCTCCGCTCTCTGGATGAGTCTGGAATCGACGCGCCAGCCTTCAAAGATCTCCGCAGCGCCACGGATCTTGCCCTGCGAGCTACGAAGGCTACGGCCCAGGCCATCGGTCGTTCCATGGCCAGCCTGGTCGTGTTGGAGCGCCACCTGTGGCTCAACCTAACGGAGATCAAAGACCTAGACAAGACGGCCTTCTTAGACGCCCCGGTCTCGCCTTCTGGTCTCTTCGGGCCTGCAGTGGATGGCTTCACTGAGCGCTTTACTGCCGCGCAGAAATCGTCTCAGGCTATGAGGCATTTCTTGCCTAAGCGCTCCAGCTCCGCTTCTGCGTCTAGCCGCCCCAGGACTGCGCCGGCTCAGCAGAACAAACCAGCCCCACCTGCAACACAGGCAGCGCCGCCCCAGGAGCATCGCCAGCGCTCGCGCCCTGCGAAGCGCCCTCCCTTCCCGAGGCGCCAGGGACCCCGGCCCAGGATTGTGCTGGACCCGGTGCTCTCCGAAGTCGTCCTGATTCGTCGGACAGGAAGAGGATGGGGGACCGTCCCGTTACGACCGGACCACCCCAAAAGCTCCCACGGGTAATTTCCCCTCCGCCTCGTTTATTTCCGGGCGTGGGAAACATACTTCAAGTGACAGCTGGGCCCACACCTGTTGCGCCCACTCCAAACGCCGTTTTCACGGCGGAAAAATTTTTACCTCATCACAAAAAGAGCAAATTTCCTCTTCCACCCCTCGCGGTGTACGACCCTCTCAACGGCGGTCTGTCACCCAACATTATTCAACCCCTAGCCACTCGGGCCGAGGCCTGGCAGGCCATCCCCGATGTGTCAGAATGGGTCATGGGGATCGTAAACCAGGGCTACTCGCTCCAGTTTGCACGACGGCCCCCCCGCTTCGCCGGGGTGCTTCAAACATCGGTCAATCCGGACGACGCTCATGTCCTCCGGGCCGAAGTCATGTCGTTGCTGGAAAAAGGAGCTGTGGAAATGGTTCCTCCGTCAGAGAGCGAGACAGGCTTTTACAGCCGCTACTTTCTGGTCCCCAAAAAGGATGGCGGTCTCAGACCCATCCTAGACCTCAGGCTTTTGAATCACTCCCTCACGAGACGGAAGTTCAAAATGCTGACGCTGAAGCAGATCCTCGCGCACATTTGCCCCGAGGACTGGTTCTGCTCGCTGGACCTGAAGGATGCGTATTTTCACATCCAGATAGCCCTCCCGTCACAGACGATTCTTGAGATTCGCATACGAAGGGGTGGCATACCAATATACGGTCCTGCCCTTCGGGCTGTCTCTGGCTCCCCGCACTTTCACCAAGTGCATGGACGCGGCGCTTTCCCCTCTGAGACAGATGGGAATCCGGGTTCTGAATTATCTCGACGACTGGCTCATCTTAGCCCGTTCGCGAGACGAGCCGGAACGCCACAGATCCGTGCTCCTCAGCCATCTACAATGCCTGGGTCTCAGGGTCAACTTAGCCAAGAGCTCGCTATGCCCCACTCAACGAATCTCGTTTCTGGGAGCAGTTTTCGACTCGGTCCGTATGACGGCAGTAGTCTCGCCAGAGCGCGCCCTGGCAATTCAGCAGCTCACGGCATCTGTCACGAACAAAGCCTATCTCCCTCTGGAAGTTTTTCCAGAGGCTGCTAGGGCTGATGGCTTCCGCCTCCCCGGTGCTGCAGCTAGGCCTTCTTCGGATGCGGCCTCTTCAGTACTGGTTGAAGTTCCGGGTTCCTCCCAGCGCATGGCGGCACGGCCGCCTATGTCTCAAGGTCAATCGGGCCTGTCTTCTAGCCCTGAAACCTTGGATGGATCCAGTATGGTTCCAACGCGGAGTCCCTTTACAGGCGGTCTCACGGAGGACGGTGCTCTCAACAGACGCCTCCAACTTGGGCTGGGGCGCTGTGTGCGAGGGCAGACCGGCCTTCGGCTCGTGGAGCCACGAGGAAAGCCATTTACACATCAACTGTCTAGAGATGCTAGCAGTGATGAAAGCCCTTCAGTTCTTTCAGGCTTACTTGACGGGACGTCATGTTCTAGTTCGGTCAGACAGTATGACGGTGGTGTCATACCTGAACCACCAAGGCGGTCTTTCGTCCAGCCGCTTATGCGCTCTGGCGAAACGTCTGCTGGAATGGGCTCTTCCGAGGCTTCAGTCGCTCAGAGCGACTCATGTTCCTGGCAGGAACAATCTGGGTGCGGACATATTGTCACGGAGCAACATCCCCTCCGACGAGTGGATGCTCTACCCCCAAGTGGTCCTCACGATCTGGGAGTTCTTCGGGAAGGCAGAGGTAGACCTCTTCGCCTCAGAAGACAACTCTCATTGCCCAACATTTTTCTCGAAGGAAGTAGATGCTCTGGCCCACACATGGCCCAGCACGCTCCTTTATGCTTTCCCTCCGATCGCACTGATCCCCCAGGTCATCAGGCGTATCAGAGAAGACCAGCACAGAGTCCTTCTGGTGGCCCCGCTCTGGAGGAACCAGGTTTGGTCCTCAGAGCTATTCAGGCTCTCTCTAAGAGCCCCGTGGCCGATTCCCCTGAGACGGGACCTCCTCTCTCAGGCAAACAGAACAATCTGGCACCCACAGCCGCAGCTCTGGGCTCTGCACCTCTGGTCCCTCGATGGGAGCCGACTAGCCTCCCCGAGGACGTCCTAAATACCATTTCTCAGGCTAGAGCCCCATCTACGAGGCGCCTCTACGACCAGAAGTGGTCAGTCTTTGTTGATTGGTGTTCAACACGCAACATAGACCCTGTGGAGAGTGACGTATCTTCCATACTGTCTTTCCTCCAAGAACGCTTGGAAATGGGGCGCTCCCCTTCCACGCTTAAGGTTTACGTAGCAGCCATTGCAGCGTCTCCACGCTCCTATTGCTGGCCAATCGGTGGGACGAAACGGGCTCGTGATCCGTTTTTTGAGAGGTGCTAGGCGTTTGAATCCTCCTCGCCCTCTCACTATTCCCTCCTGGGACCTCTCGTTGGTCCTCAGGGCCTTGAAAGGAGCCCCATTTGAACCAATGGGTTCAGCCGACCTCAGGCCCCTAACGCTAAAACCGCTCTGCTACTAGCACTAAGCATCGGTAAAGCGTGTTGGCGATTTGCAGGCCCTCTCCGTGAACCGTGCGTGCCTCGAATTCGGGCCTGGTGACTCTAAGGTCGTTCTGAAACCTAGGCATGGCTACGTCCCTAAAGTGCTCTCAACTCCGTTTAGAGCTCAGGTCATCTCGCTCTCTGCTCTTCCTCCCTCGGCGGACGAACCAGAGCTGCAGCTACTCTGCCCAGTCAGGGCATTGAGGACCTACATAGACCGATCACAGTCTTTCAGACAGTCAGATCAGCTCTTTGTTTGTTTTGGCGGCCGCACCAAAGGGTCTCCGGTCTCGAAACAACGCATTTCCCGTTGGATAGTGGATGCTATTAACCTGTGCTACTCCTCACTGGGCACTAATTGCCCCATAGGAGTCAGGGCCCACTCCACTAGAGGAATGGCTTCCTCGTGGGCTTGGTCCAACGGAGTTTCCATCCAAAACATCTGTGAGGCGGCCGGCTGGTCTTCGCCGTCCACCTTTGTCAGGTTCTATCACCTCGATGTCCCGACCTTACAAGCTCGGGTCCTGTCGGTGTGATTAGCGGCTTCCAACAGGTCCCGCTTCACGCCACCATAGGAAGTATCTTCCTTCAGTGTAACCATGGGTTCGGTTAGGCTTTGCCTCCGCTTGTCCTTTTTGCCCCCCTCTGGGTGGCCAAATGCAAGCTATATCGTTCCCAGCCGTGGCACGGCGTGGTTGAATTCGTTCCCCATACGCAGTACGAGTGAAGTATCGAAAGGGAACGTACTCGGTTACTAACGTAACCTCGGTTCCCTGAGATACGGAACGAGTACTGCGTCACTTGCCGTGCCACGAGGCTGCGGCTCAGGGTCGTCGCTTCAGTCGATTGACACTGAAATCCTATGGCGAAACGCCTGCTTATATAGCCCTATACCCCGCCCATTTCGGCGGGAATATTCGCGCGCTTTGTCGCCATAGGCCGCGCAGCTATGCCGCGCCGCCATTGGTTCAACAACTTGTCTATGAGTGAACCAATGACGGTGCAGTTACACTGCGTTATTGAAAAAGGCTTCAGCAGCGGGGAAAAAGGGAGACCTTTCCCCATACGCAGTACTCGTTCCGTATCTCAGGGAACCGAGGTTACGTTAGTAACCGAGTACGATTTTTCATCTAAGCCTTTCTCAAGAGATCAATGAAAACAGATGGAAACTAATCCCTAAATAGCTTTTTGATTTCTGACTAACATTACTTTCTGGCATTGGTGACATCAGCAGGAAAGGAAATTTGTTTTAGAGGTGGAGCAAGTTTTTACATTAGACATTGAAATAACATGCACTGATGAATCATGCGCAATAAGACCAGGAATGGGTATTAAACAAGTTTATGGAGTTCATTTTGATTTTACCTTGAGGTAGTTAAAATTCAGATGGTCTGAAGGTGATTTTCTGACAAATTATATATACGAAGAAGAAAAAAATCAAGCCGAAGAGCGTAGGGTTTTGTCGATCAGGTAATGACAGAATCACGGCGTGTTTACTCACCTTTATGAAAGCTGCTCTCAGAGTCTGTGCTGCAGACAGATTTACTCTCTCCAGCTGTAACACACACCCACACACAAGCCATCTTAATTTACTGCCAGATAAAACAGGTTGTTTGGTTTTAGTGTTGCATACGTTATGCATAGTCATTATCACCACATTAAAATGGAAATATAGTTGGTCGTGGGTGTAGATTTTGCCTCTAATTAAAGAGACATGAATTAATCCACAGCAGCACATGTAGACTGTGTAAAAAGTATGTATGCTGTGTGTTAACTGTGCTCATAATTGAGAATTAAGATCATTTATGACTAAAGAATATGACATGCTTAATGTTCCAGTGTTAGCCAATGTTAGAGTCAGCGTACTTATTTTATTATAAAATGGGACAACTTTAATGGTTATCAGATTTTTAGAAGACAGTACTATATTTGCATTTCTCTTCTTGAAGAAAGAAAATCACCAAAGTTAAAAGTCCAGCATAGTGTGTTCAACCATAATCTATTGCATTATAGGGTTTGACAGAAATATTATATGACTGTAACAGTATACATTTCAACAGAACTATTTTTGCAGTAAATACAACCCCAAAATTTATCTCAAATTACAATGTACCGTGTAGCAAAGTATGTATAGCAATATGCTGTTCTTTTGAAAGTTCTTCAAAGAATCTTAAAAAATATATATATATATAAATTTAAGCAAAAATATTAAACATATATTAAACAATATTAAACTGCTTTCAACATTAATAATAATAATAATAAATGTTTCTTGAGTAGAAAATCAATGATGAACATATACACACACACACACACACACACAATACAAGTTACAAACAAACGCAGCTAAATACATTAAAATACATTAATTTTGCAGGCCTAACCATCTAAATCAATTGAATTACAAATAAAAAATCCTTAAACTATTTGGAAATTGTGAAAAACAGCTACATTTAATACTTAACTCAAAACATTTATTTAGCTACAAAAAATATGATAAAATGTGACAGGAATAGGGATGGTATCGTTAAGTTTTTAACGGTATTACTAATCTCAACAATACTGCTTATCGATTCGGTACTTTAACTGTATTCTTATTGGTTTTTTGTTGTATTTTGTTATTAAAAATAAAGAAACAAATTAAGAATTAACACTGCTTTATATATTCTGAAATGTAAAATAAATGCACCAGTGTACTGGCATTTTTAAAGTTTTACATGCATAAGATAACATATAAGAACAAGAACAAAGAAATAAAGTACAAACAAACTGACAAATAAATACAATATAACAAATATACAAATGAAATAAACAGTGCTTTAATTTTTTTCAGGATCGTTTATTAACTTTACTGTTCAAAATTTAAAATAATACTGTGCGGTCTTCGCTGTATAAATTGATATATTAATGCTTGTTAAAGCTAAAGTTATTCATTCAAGAGCAGTGAGTGATTTTCTCTGTCTTTTGTTGTTTGATTCATATCAATGGCCCAAGTGGCATCCGAGGTTTATTGGACTGTGTTTAAGTGACTACTCCCCAAGCTGGTCATTTTGACATATTTTTGTATGTATTGATCGTTTAGACGCACACCCGAAGCCCAAAGTATAATTTGCTTGTCTAGCTGCGGTCTGTTTCGGAGCACAGAAAGTCATCTTGGGAAAGCATCTCGTGCGGATTATTGTGCTTTTAATAACTCTTTTTATCAAACACATCCCGCAATTTGGCAGCATTAGACTGCATTTTACAAAAATCACCAATTTTGCTGATATGAATTAAAAACGAATTAAAGATGATAGAGAGGATTTCTTCGTCGACTGAGA
Organism: Chanodichthys erythropterus; assembly: GCF_024489055.1. Classification (NCBI taxonomy): domain Eukaryota; kingdom Metazoa; phylum Chordata; class Actinopteri; order Cypriniformes; family Xenocyprididae; genus Chanodichthys; species Chanodichthys erythropterus. The sequence goes on from NC_090227.1 coordinate 24,827,036, forward strand.
ATCCAAAGACTGTTACTGAGTTTTTTAAATGAGCACATTTGTAAGAACAGCCCCCCTCCTTCACAGCTCACTTCAAAGGACCGCCTCCCAAAAATCGTGCATGAGTATTGGAACACGAGTGTTTACCACCAGCATTCGCTGTGTCGTGTTTTTTGGATTCATTATGTCGGACTCACCACAGGTAACTCAATCTGCAGTTGTTACTCCTGTTTCCTGACAAAAACATTGCATGCAGCGCCTGTGGAGTGTGGAAAGTTACTGGAGCGTGCAGCCGCGCTCGTCTCTCACAAGGAACGTCACGGCAGTGATTGACAAGCCAGAGGGCCAATCGTTTACGCGATTGGCTGATGTTTTTAAGGCCCTACCTCGTGCAAAGATGATGTATATTAATATTATTACTTTCAGTGCACCTAATAAATTTTCTTTTATCAGTTTCAAGACAGTTTCAAGTAATATTGCAAAAATGTATAAAACAAAACATCCTCTTTAGCACCTTTAAAAGGCATGTGCTTATTCTGTTTTTCTCTGAGGCATGGTAAAGCATGGTACTCGCAAAAAAAAAAAAAAAAAAAAAAAAACGCCCGCCCTCCCCCTCTACCCGGCCCGCAACTGATCTCAAAAATAAAACATAATCCGGCCCGCTAAATTATTATTATTATTCTCTAGTTGCTACCGGTCTGATATGCAAAGAAAAAGTCGCCGTTCAAAGGGGGCATTCACATATCGCGTCACATAAGCGGCCACGCCGCATTCTCCTTTTTGCTTTCGCTCTAGTGGCGTCTGTCGTTGCTATGCAACCATGAGCCGCGCTCTCAGCTGCGCCGCTTTTATTACTCGACTTTAAAGCCCCGTTCACACCGCCAGCGACTTTTTTGCTGCATGTCGCTAGTCTCCTACTGTGAAGTCGCTTGTGGGCGTTCCTAGTGCTGTCGCTCTAATGTCATTGGTAGACTGCACATCTGATCATATCTATAGAAAATGCAATCACAAATGATTTATAAAACTAAGAAATCATTCAAATTTGACAAGGAATTAGGTTTAAAATAATTAAAAGTAATATTCTGCTGTTGTAGAGTGTTGTGACTGCAGAGCTCGGTGCATTATATAATTAACTAGATTAAGAATCGGTCTATCAACAAATTAAACTCACTCATACTGTCAAAAATACTAAAATGTCATTCGAATTTGACAAATAATCAATTTTCTTGTCCCTAATAATAAACACAATGCAGGGGAAACTGTGAACAGCAGCAGTGCTAAATTGCTCACAACATCATATAATAACAACACAAATTTGTATGAATCAAACTCACAAGACTGCCGACCGTTTCTTTTCCACGCATCATTTAATTATATCCATGTATGTACAGTCAAATCATATAAAACAGTGAAATCGCTCTGCCCGCACTCGAGACGGTGACGTGAGCTCCAGAGAGCTTCATTCCTATTGGCTGTCGCTCGCAAAATTCGCTCCTGATTTAAAGTTGAAATATCTGAACTTTTGTCGCTTGTCTCTCGTCGCTTGACACGCCTACATTCCGTCGCCAACGGTCACTGACGCTCTTGTCGCCGGAAGTCGCCAGCGCTCCATTGAAATGAATGGGATCCTGTAGCTTTGTCACTGCTTGTCACTGGCGGTGTGAACTAGGGATGTCCCGATCACGTTTTTTTGCCCTCGAGTCCGAGTCCGAGTCATTTGATTTTGAGTATCTGCCGATACCGAGTCCCGATCCGATACTTAATAGCCTACATAAAAAAGAATAAAGAAGAGCGAAAAAACAGATCCAGGAACAGTGCTTTTCAGGTTTTTCAGGTATTCGGTTTTCAAATAGTAATCAAATATAAAATATTAGGGATGTCCCGATCACGTTTTTTTGCCCTCGAGTCCGAGTCCGAGTCATTTGATTTTGAGTATCTGCCGATACCGAGTCCCGATCCAATACTTAATAGCCTACATAAAAAAGAATAAAGAAGAGCGAAAAAACTGATCCAGGAACAGTGCTTTTCAGGTTTTTCAGGTATTCGGTTTTCAAATAGTAATCAAATATAAAATATCACTGCATATTATCTTTACTGTATAAAATAAATAAAGATTAATCATTATTGAAGTTACAAAAACTATTCAGTCAAGAGCAGTGAGTGATTTCTTTGTTTTTTGTTGTTTGATTTAACATTAAATACAGGCAGCAGGAATAGTTGATGTCCCTTTAAGACATGCACGATCCAGTTCATATACTGTTACACATGCGCTGTCTTTCTCGACTAATATACGTTCATTTAAGACATAACCGACTATGTTTGCTAGGATTCTCGCTAGGACGGGCATGTTGACATAATGTTTGTATGAATTTGTCTGCTGAAGCGCAAGACTTGAAAGAGAACTCAGTATTTGCGCGCTGACTGGAATAAGCGTGTGCGCGCTTCGGATGAGCGCACACAAATCTTCTCACAGCGCGCGCGAGTTCTCTTTCGCGTCTTGTTCTTTAAGGTTTAAATCAGCAAGGCTTAAAAGAGTTAGTTTAAATACAGACAGCAACGTGTGTCAACACCCGGGTGATGACGGCGTAAATGACTGGACATGAGAGCAGACGGCACTCGCAGTTAACAGTTTACAAAGAGTGACTGTTTTGTCCACGCTTTCTGATTATCGTTGTTGTAACGTTTTGTGCATCCATCGACTGAAACATACATTATCTGAACTCTGTCTGTATTCCACGTTGCTATTTTAAACAAACCATATTAACCAATAGATGCGTCGTCATTCGAGATGGACCGCAGTGCAAGTGCGGTCTGTAAGTGGAGAACCGTTGCACCCCTAATACATATATATCCGAGTCCTGATCGGGAGGTAATGTCCGATTCCGATCGAGTCTGAAACCACATGATCGGGCCCGATTTCCGATCATGTGATCGGATCTGGACATCCCTAGTGTGAACGGGGCTTTAGTCACGAGCGTTGATTAAAACCACCGAAACGCGCCCAATGCTAACAGTAAACATTACCGATGCTCAAACGACATCTTGGACAAATGTGTCTCAGCTGTGTAAATGTTAAAAACTAATAATGTATGTAACAATGAGAGATTTTTATTTTTTGGCAAAATAAAGTTGATATAGCTCCAGTTTTTTGTTCATTTCTGACCCCTCCACGCCACAAGTGTTGCTGATTTTGTTCCTTTTTTTTTATTCCATGCACCTTGTTGGATGTGAGAAGTTGCACCAGACTATTGCAATTAATAGTATTATACTAGTAGGCCTATTATTATATTAGTATATTAGTAGTATTATATTAGTAATAGTATTATATAATTATATTACTCTGTAACAATGAGAGAAACACTGCTGTTTACATTTAGTATGGTAAATAAAATATTTATAGTATAGGTATAACATTTTTATTAGGCCCAATGAAATTTGAAGTAAATGAGAAATAATGCAAAGGAAAGTAAATTTTCTGAAATGTTGCGCTTTCTTGCGCTTGAATGTTAATATGGCCCTCCTATGAGGTGTCAATCACAGAAACGGCCCCCCGCAAATTTGAGTTTGAGACCCCTGGTGTAATATATTAAAGCATCTTTGGTGTTTCCATGTTTCTACAAAATAAAACCGAGGGGTAACGCAGATATGACGCAATTGACAGGCGACTCCTCACACGTCCTGGAGCCTTGGATAAAATTGAATTTTCTCATGATTTACAAATAGTTGGAAACATTTGGGATATTGAAAGTGCTCAAGTGAACAAAATATATAACAATGGCCTAGTGGTTTTTGGATATTTTACTGCAAAAATATTACATATTGCACCTTTAAGTAAAATGGATTCTATAATATGAACTTTTTTTTCCATTTTAATTTTAAAAACATTCAAAAATATTCAAAGATTCTGGCCAGCCAGATAATAACTTCAGCATCCAACTTGTCTGTTAAAATAATATTAGTACAATCAGAACTAGCAGTGCTGTAAAATGAGTGTGACTACACTTCCTCAGACCTTCCTGAGCATGTGGGTGTGCATCATTTGCACTAATCCCAATCCTGATCCTTGGTCTATGTCAACAAAACCATAACTGAACTCTCTCCTACTGGAAACTAACCACCATACCTCATTGAAGACAGGGTACATCACAGCGTAGAGAGTCATGGATACCATCGAGGTTGCGTCTGCTTCATTCTTCATCTCTTCCATTGTCATCCTCGTCAGGGCACGGAAGGGACGGGGGGAGCGTCATTCACTCCTGGGGGGCTCGGGATGAGGGGGGCCCAGACGATCTCTGAAAGGGGCACCAATGAGGAAGAGATTATAAAAGGGTAGCAGGATTCCATTTCACAAGTAAGGAAATGACATTTTCAACCTGCGTTCAAAGGTAGACGTGATAGCCATGGGAAAGCGCCAAGTTTTCGGTGAGATTTAGGCGATTTGGGCCCCTCAAGATTAAAGGTATGAGACACGTGGCCAGTGTAAGAAAAATAAAGGCTATTTCCTGGATGGTGCGCCCATAGATTTTGAATTATCCTTCTCAGGTTGTACAGCCCAAAGACAACACAGATTGTAAGGATAATTTTAAGTACACATTACTGAATTCAACAAATGTACCCTTTTCACATTTCCAGACTTCCCAGAAGCAGAAGTCATCATAGTTGGTTAAACTTCTATAGTGGTAAAGGGAAACTACAACAAATATAACTTATGTATTCCCATTTGGCCCAATAGCAAAAGAAAAAAAAAATCCAAAAAAGAGATTGATTAGTGGTCAGAAGAATGACGTTAAATCTGCTGTCACTAACCCATTTTCTGTAATTTAATTCCAAGGTAAGAAATGATAAAGTATAGTGCTATAAATGTACATTTTTTTTTTTTCATAAATATGAAAATAATAAACTCTTTGCTAGATTTATGTTGGCAACTGTGGAAAAGCATTATCACAGTCTGTGAAACAATATCGCTCTTCAGTATTCAGTCATCATTGTGGTATGAACTTCTCAAAGAATGATTATTAGTTATATAGTCATCGTCCTTGGTGTGAACGGGCCTTAAGTCACTTTATTTCTTCTCAGAGTCTACAAGAACATGCCAAAGTGTTTATTCCTTCACCAAACAAGTGTGAAACAATAGCGCTTCTTGTTATCTGCAGAAGGTCACAGTTCCTCTCAAGCTACAAGGAACTTTACAAACCATTGAAAGCGAGGCACGCTTATCTCAATGCCGCCGATTCAGGCTAATGGACAGGAGGCCGTGAGTCATTCCCACCTGATCGGAAGGCCTTTGGCCCCACTGTGGGAGGCAGCCTTATCTGGGTGACATTCATAGGGATCACTGTGACGTCTTCACATAGAGCAGGCTGTTGCTTCACTTAATGGTTGGAAATACCACCACTCCTCTTATAAAACATGGTTGCCTGGTTACATATGCATTATTATGACTCACCTTTTTCCTCTTGGCAAAGGCCAACCAACACCTGATTCCTGCAGTGTCTCTAGTCAGAGTCTGACCTTGGCACTGAAATGGGTAACACCCTAACACAGGTGGATCCTGAATCAGATCCACCTATGCTACATTTTTACCTTATAATGCATTGAAGATTAAAGAAGTGAATTTAAAGTGAAACAACATATTCACTGTAAAGTGAGGGAAGTTTGTAAACCACCACAATATAAAATAATAATGCAGCTATGCATGACAATAGGTCATCTCGTTTTTGTTTATTGCACCGTTGTAATTTTGATTACATATTAAATAAGCACTTTGTTCAGTCTTTTTAGTATCTCACAATATTGTACCTGTAATTATATAAATACTGTCATGCTCTATACATCTAAAAAGCGGCTTTTATACATTATTATGCTTGAATATGTTAGAGCATGATGGTTTTTCAATCTTATGTTGACTAGCTGTCACAAATCAGCTCTTAATACTTGTTATAGTAATAAATCAATACATTTTCCTGAGCAGGAACACATTTCCATCAGTCATTTCTAGCTCAGTTTTCCATAAATAAACACCAAAAAAAATAAATAATAATAATTGTATTGTGATTAAAAACAATAATTTCTTCCATTCAAGCATTTTTAAACTGACAAAAATTGGTCAGTTAACAAAAACTCTAGTCGTCAATGTCGCTCTAGACATTTTTTTGGGTTTTTTTTTTTTTCAACTTTCAAAGAGCCTGGGATTCTCAGACAATTCACGGACCCTCAGTATTAAAAATATTTACAATTGTAACAAAACAATGTGTGTGTGTGTGTTTATATATATATATATATATATATATATATATATATATATATATATATGTGTGTGTGTGTGTGTGTGTGTGTATACATTTGTAACAACAAACCTATACAAATATTTGATATATATGATGGGTCTCCTTCACCTCAATTTAATCAATCCTGCTATTTTTCCTCACACAGCATAAACGGGTCGTTATTATACACTGAACTATATCTGACTCTTACATAAGTGGATAATGGCATCAAAACAGATTCTGATGACTGATTTAAGCTGTCAAGACGTTTCAGGTTTACACCCAACTGTGACGTCATCATATTTATCAAAACTGCAACTGTGTGAAACACTGTAACAGCAGCTTGATTCTAACGTCTGAAACAGATTCAGGATATCAACGTTTCAACATTTGTAACGTTCTAACAGCCATCTAACCTGATTCTGATGAATGATGGTATAAGACCAAAGGCTATGTAATATTTAAACTGTGTCATTCTCAAGCTGGTTGAGTAAATTCCCATTATATTTTCTCTCAGTCTTCAGCAGGCCTGCATTTACTGTCTTCAAAACTGATTTACTCTCCATTAGAACTTGACGCCTTGTAATTACTGATCCGAGACGGGCTTCCTGGCCTTGTATAAAACACAATAAATCAAATTAAACCATCATTACTTTACTTACTTTGTGATCTATTGTGAGGCTCTGATTAGCTGGATTGCTAAAGTCTCTGTTAGCTAGGTGATTGCTAGTCCCAACACAAATTATTTTCATGGAAACCGCAGCGAAACGACATCGTTAATTCAAGGTTAAATTCAAAAGTGTGTTTTTTAGCCTCTCCTACCTGTGTGAAGCTCGTATAGATGTTTATTTGACTGCCGATGAGCTCGGTAACTCTTTTGAATATTTTCCTTTCTGTGAGGATTGGAATCGCTCGCTAAAGACGGAAGTTTTCTGCATGACCAATCTGAAGAATGAGGGGCGGAGCTATGCGGTGGTGCGCACCAATCAGAGAACGGCAAAGCGTGAGGTGTGACGTTTAGTAGTCCTTTAAAAGACTTCAAACGGTGCAAGGTAACGCGCATAATTTTGACAAAGAACTACAACTCCCACGACCGCCATTTCTAAAGCTTACTACGTGCTGTCAAAAGACTGGCGTCTGTTTCGCCTTATCGCAGTATTCATGCAAACTCTGTTTGGTTAATGTGTATTTCTGTATTTTAAATGTTAAATTAAATGCAATAAGATTTATTTAAGATAAAAATAGTCCGCGTTAGATAACAAATAAAAGGCGAAAACCAAAAAAGCTGTCAATAAAAAAGGGCGCTTCAAAGCGGAGGTTAGGCCTGACCAATCAGAAGAGAAAAGGGGCAGGGCTGACTCTCATAATAAAGGTGTGTGAGGGTGCAGAGACGAGCAGGATTTAACATCAGCATCCCAGAGCATCAGCATCTCACGGTAAGAGACATCCACGCATCGTCCTTTTATGTTATCCAAATATCATCTTTTCAGAAATACAAGGACAAATGTGTTCCGTAAGGTTTATAATTCATCATTATGTTATTGGTGTAATGGGTTTATTCTTTACAAGGTGTGCAGATGTGAATGTCCTTTAATAACAAGTGATGGTTTTTTTTTAATCTATGTGTACATTTTCCTCTCAAATGTTTTTCTGGTCTGATTGTACATTCATAATACAACATTTCTTTAAAGCTTAGAATTGTACTTGCAATGATATTAAATGCATTTGCAGTTTTACATACATCTTTTCTGCATAAAATAATCAAAAACATCACAATCCTTGGTGAAGAAAATTCAGGATAATTCTGCTGTTGTTTAATATTTTTTACCCATTTATTCTCCTGGTCTTGTTGAGCATGTAGTGTTGTTTTTAGTGATTATTCTTAGGCTTTTTCTTCATTTTCTATTTTAAACCCTCTCGTTATTGATTCAATAATTCAAAGGATTGTATTGAGTCAGAAAGGGCAGCTGAGGGTATGTGCAAACCGCAGACAGCAATGCATCCCCACATCTGGGCGTATCTGGGGATGCATAAATCATCTCTTGCAAGAAAATCCTGTTCCATGTTTCTGTAAATGAGACACGCGGGGAGAGCAGAACGGTGAACGCACCTCCTTTCCAAACCCTCCTTGCTACTGCTGGTGTAAAATAGCTGGTTTGTTCTGTGGGACGCATTCACGTGGAGATTAGGTGTGCTGGAGAGTGTGGGTAATGTGGAATATATGAGAGAGAGAGGCTACTAAAGGAGAGGTAAGGGAAAACGAGGTGTTAAAGTGCAATCGGTATGAGTAGGGAGGCAATGAAAGCGAGGGATCGATAGGAAAAGGATGAGGAAAGAGAGAGGACTAAAAAGGAACGGTGGGAAAAAGCTGCAAGGTGCAAAGGAGTTGGAACAGAATTGCAGCGCTTTTCTGGGCTCGCAATCACACTCACACTATACATATGTGGACTCCTTGGTGGTCACCTCCAATTAGTGGGTATTGATTCCTAGATTGATTGCTGGTTTGCAAGCGTGCATGAGCCATTCATTTGAAAGCCTGAATAACAGTCACAGTTCAAGTGCTTTCTCAAATGTATTGACAGAATCAACACAGTTTGCAACATATACAGGAAATATTGCACTATATGTTTTTATAATTAATAAAAAAAAAAGACAAGCATCACTGTTTTTATTATTGCATGTATAGGGTTTAATATATTTAAAGGGATAGTCCACCCAATATGAAAATTCTGATTAATTACTCACTCCGTTACACACCTGTAAAACTTTCGTTCATCTTCTGAACACATTTGAAGATCTTTTTGATGAAATGAAGATCTTTTTGATGAAATTTCTGTACCTCCATTGACAGCTACGCAGCTGACGCTTTGACGATTCAAAAAGTTCATAAAGAGATTGTAAAGCTTAACCATATGAATTGAGTAGTTTAGGCTTTTATTCCAAAATATAAACATTGATAAGCAAGCATAAGAAGAAGCTTGACCGAACCTGCTTGATGTGTGAGAACAAACCTCTTGGAGCAGCTCAAACGTTGCTGCGTTACACATGAGAATGAACCTCATTGGTTCTCGCACATCAAGCAAACATGATGTGTGAGTTGATTAATGTTTATATGTGAATAAAAGCCTAAATTCAGTCTGTTCATCATATAACGTGATCGTATCTCTTCAAAAAAATTGGACTAAACTGCTCAATTAAAGGGATACTCCACCGTTTTTTCATATTAAACTATGTTATTCCCTTTACTAAGACGAGTTAATACATATCTCTCTCGTCTCAGTGTGTGCACTAAATCGCTCTGTCTTGCGGCGAAACTTTGTTAGCACTTAGCTTAGCCCAGTTCATTCAATAGGGGCCAAGCAGAGAAGCTACCAAACACCTCCACGTTTTCCCTATTTAAATACAGTTACTCGAGTAGTGTAACTCGACCTAGCACTCGTGAAAAGTCCTCTCACCGGCCCCCGCTCCCTCTCCTGTAAAAGTCACATTGGTTCTATTGACGGAAATGAGAGGGAGGAGGAGAGAGAGCGGGGGCTGGTGAGAGGACTTTTCACGAGTGAAGATATTACTACGCCAAGTCAAAGTGCTCCCGAGCACTTGCTATGGTATTCCGCCATACAATATAGTTATCCATTTTACACGCTTAGAAAAGCGCAACGTTTTGTTTTGTGTCACCGTCCTAGGTCGAGTTACACTACTCGAGTAACTGTATTTAAATAGGGAAAACGTGGAGGTGTTTGGTAGCTTCTCTGCTTGGCCCCTATTGAATGAACTGGGCTAAGCTAAGTGCTAACAAAGTTTCGCCGCAAGACAGAGCGATTTAGTGCACGCACTGAGACGAGAGAGGTATGTATCAACTCGTCTTAGTTAATGGAATAACATAGTTTAATATGAAAAAAACGGTGGAGTATCCCTTTAATATGGATTAGTTTTACAATCTCTTTATGAACTTTTTGAAGTGACAAAGTGGTAGTTGCATAGTAGGGATGGGCGATATCTTATCGTTTGCGATATACCGTTGAAAATTCACCTCACTAAAAAAATTCGTCTCCTCGCGATAAAAACAGTAAGTCTAGTGGATGACGTAATTTCGTGCGCGACCGATTCACTGTTCATGTGCGAAGAGAAATCAAGCATGGTGGAAGAAGGACCTGAGGCTGAGGAGGAGCTTGTTGTTGGGGACCTCCACAATTTGGAACTGGTTTGGTTATAGAAAATCAGATGCGGAGCAAACTACCGTAATCAATATAAACAAAGGTTCAATGCAAGAGCCGTATGCTCGATGAGCAGTCATTTATGCCGTCATCGCCCGGGTGTTGATAGCGAGCGAGCGCAGGTGAGACCTTGCTATCTGTTTTTAAACTAAACTAATTTAAACCTTGCCAATTTAAACATTCAACCATAAGACACAAAAGAGAACTCGTGCGCGCTGTGAGGAGACTCATCCGAAGCGCGTACACGGAGAGCTGCGTCACAGCTGTATTTTGTAAACTATCTGAAGACATAGTTGGGATCGTTACTTTTTGATACAGTATTTGATACGGTATTTTTTACAATTTGTTCCATGGGACAAGAGCGTTGAAAATTTAACTACCTTGTAATTGGTGGTAGCATGTTCCACATCTGTATTATATTTACATTCTAAGAGTGTGTTATTGACCGTTTCACACTGAAACTTCTTTACTTTATCGGGTTACTTAAACATGTTTGTTACTTTATCAGGATTTATTTGCAGTTGTAATTTTAAAACACAACTAAAGACATGGTTGGCGATTTACTTTTGCTGTTTGCACTATTTTTGAAACTGTTTGCACCATGAGAGTATAAATAAATACAGAATCTGTGTTTACATTTTAAACTTGTAATTGATTTTAATTATTATTGTGTAATTGTTGTGTGATGTTTTTACAGAAGAAAATAATTTATAATAAAATAATAATAAAATGTGTATATATATATATAAAAAGTCTTACGAGTTTGGAACGGCATGAGTATGAGTAATTAATGAGAGAATTTTAATTTTTGGGTGAACTAACCCTTTAAGTGTGTAACTTGTTCTGCCCCATTTTTGCTACAAACAAATGATTTCTAAACTCATGGTGCTTGTTGAAGTGTGGCGTGATATTACTTTTTATTTTATTTTATATTTTAAAATTTGTTGCATGTTTTAGCTGATGTTTTCCTTTTTTAAAAAACAATGTATTGTCGGATTTCAGCCGTGGTGAAGGGATTTTTTTTTTTTTTCAGGTCTGACTGAGTACTGTCTTCCCGCCAACACTCGCTTGGCCTCAGGACAGCACAGATGGCATAAAGAGTATTAAAAACATCTGTGTTCTCTCAAAGGCTTTGTCACTAAGTGTGCAGAATATATTGAACTTCACTGTTGCTTTTTGAACATGTTCCTTGAGCATCTGTGATGGCCTTTCTAAACATACAGTATGCAAAACTCCTGTTATTGATCACTGTTCAGTTATGTGTCAAGCCTGTGAACCGCATCTGCTAAACATGCTCTACCTTATTCTAAAAATTATATCTTTGATTTTTAAGGGGAAAGGCTGTGAGGGATAGACATACATCTCTTCAGTGGGTTGTGCTGTTATTTAGTGTGTTTTTGGATTGTTCTGCTAATGAAACACTGCCAAAATATCTTTCCAAGAAATTCAAGTAGAAAAAAAACTCCAGACAACATGAGCTGTGGAAAATTATAAATGATCTAGGAGCTTTATGCAGCTTTTCAAAGCAGATGCCATTGAAAATATGCTAAGTCTTTCCCCCACCGCCTCACTTTCATACCTGTTATGGCTCTGCTCTGAATACGGTCTATAGCAGAAAGCAGACTGGGTCAGAACAACTGACCGACATGGAACAATTATTTCTCTGCTTCTAAGTGGATGCAGACTTGTTTTCTGGAAAGCGAGTACATTTTAATTTAATCTCCATCTTTCTTATTGTCTCTGTCCTCTGCATTGAGTACAGCCTGTGCTGCTCTCCTTTCAGTCAGGATTGTGTGATGGAAGATCCAATTCCATCAATAAAACTCAGTCAATGTGTGCAATAATAAGGTGTGGATGAATTATAACAGATCAAATATGAATAAATAATACCTCCTTTTTTGTTGTGTAGTTTATATATAGGGCTATAGTCCTTGAATTAATATTTATATTGGCTATTTATTATATTTTTCTCTTATAAAATGGTTAGTTCCTCTCCTTGATACTGATTGGTCAATAGCTGTGTTTTATTCACTATAACCGTTTCACCCAACAGTTCTGTGTATCACTACACAACACCCTTAGCAACCACTCTTAGCAACGTAAACTGTTTGTTTTCTCAATTGATATTGTTCATTGAAGCTTACTGTAGAGGGTATGCACGTGACGTCACCGTCAACCGTTAGGACTGCGGTCACGCACACTGAGTGGCAAAAGACTGAGCAGCAGCATTGGTTTTCAGCGTGAATGACACACAAAACACATTCAAAATGGGAAAGAGCTTTGCGGCTGACTGTACAAATAGATTTGACACAAACCTTGAGGTATATATTTAAAAACTAGAGAAAGCAACAGAAAAAGAAGCAAATGGATCACTGCAATTCACAGAAACAGCTGGACTCCAGCAGAGAAACATGGATTTGCAGTTATCATTTTGTGTCGAATTGTTGAATTTTGAGGTAAAATCATAGCTTATATATTTTTATAAACAACAGCTGTCAAAAACTATACGATAAAAGTTTAAGGGCTGGACAATATGACGATAGACTATAACATTGATATAAGTGATTAAGCAGATTTAAACCTACCGACATTGTAGTTATATAAAATATTCACAGGCAGATTTGCTTTATGTATTTCCCCGGCGTCAAATCAGGCACATATAAATGTCAGGAAACACGATCCTTGCTGCATGTCAATATCCATTATTTGACAAGTTGTAAGAAACACTTTCAAGTCCAACCTTTAGGGTAACCTAATTTGTTAGTTTTACTCAAGTTTTCGCCGTTTCTCCTATTAATCCAGTTACGCAGCTGGTACTTTTGCCACTCAGTCTAGCTGAGGGAGCGCGTTTTCGGCGGGAAAGTGACGTCGATGTATACCCTCTATTACGTAGAAGAGTATTGTGAGAAAAAGATTACATTCAGATTTAACATTTTCCTTCAGATCAGTCCTATGTTCATAATAATGTTCATAATCAAAAATCTGTTATCTTGTCCTTTTAACATTTAAGGGGTTTTCCTGACTAACAGCGGTAAGTTAGTCGAAGCATTTGTCAGTTGCGTCTTGTTCCGTTTTCAAAACAATTCAGTCGTTTCAATGTAAAAGTCTTCGCTACTGACTGACACGCTCATAAAGACAGTCTTTGCCGCCATCTAATGGCGTGATAATGTAACTTCTGTTGCTGTTCAAGGTCAGGGACTATTTTTTCCGGCGGAAGGAAGGCTTTTAGAAAAAGTTTGCTTCATGAAAGTTTCATTAATACATATTTCTGGCTATAATATTTGTATTGTGTGGTAACCGTTTTATAAAAGCAATAAGGTATTTGAGGCTAGTGCTGTATTGTGACTAAGTCATGGCTGAAGGGCGTTGTTAGGCACGACCTATGGGCACGACACGAAGCGCACAGCCTCTCATACCTTGTTGCTTGCTGATATCCTTGTGCAAATCAAGTGAAAGTTTTATAGGCTTAAAGCTGCAGTAGGTAACTTTTGTAAAAATGTATTTTTTACATATTTGTTAAACCTGTCATTATGTCCTGACAGTAGAATATGAGACAGATAATCTGTGAAAATATCAAGCTCCTCCCAGTGGTCCTATTGCCATTTGCAGAAATACACTGCTCCCGGTGAAACAACCAATCAGAGCCAGGAGGAGTGTCTTAGCAGTGTCAATCAAGCTCGCGTGCGCGCTGATCACACTCCTCTCATGCACAGTGCAGCGCATACAGGCGTTCAAATTCAAGATTACCGGTGTGCCGCAGCTTTGCTTATGCCGGACAAACAATCCAAACTGCCAATTCCTCGAGTGGCACCTGCTCACAAAATAAAGACGGGTAAACGGAAAAAGACAGATGACGAGGATAAAAAAGCCAAAAAGAAAGAATTAGATAGAGCCCAAAATAAAACGAGGGTAAATATAGGAGCGGCTTTTCCGAGGTGGAGAGAGCTCAGAGTCAGCCACATTTCTGCTTGACAAGTAAGTATGCCTGCTTGATTTGTTTCATTTTTTAAGAACTACACAACTAAGATCATTTCAAAACAGGCCTGGCCGTCCCCTGCCTGATGCTTCCTCTTCTCCCCGCCCATTGACTCCTCGAAGTCGCTGTGGTGTGGATTCCTCGTCGGAGCCCATTGACTCGGTGTCAAAACTCTAGCCGCATAACATACAGATAAAATGTCACGCACTGTGCAACTATTGAAGCCTACTAATTCACTGGCTTGTCATGTTGCTGAAATAATGTACTAGCAAACCTTATTTAGCATTACATATCGATAGAATAATTACTTGCATACTGTAACGTTAGTTACCGTTATCTATATTATCATACTAGCTATTTATTACTTATAGAAATAGTGCAACGTCATATAGTTACATTACATGTATTGCAAAATACGTAATGTTTTGAGGACCAAGTTTGTAGTCAAAGTATGGGCAGGCCATAGTCAGTGTAAATCATACTGATTATGTTTCGTCTGTACCAGTGAATGTGCCATAGGCCATAACTGTTTATATAGCCTGCGCGTTCACGGCAGGCTCCGTTGTGATGGGGGAGGAGCTGTGGAGGGAGGGCTGTAGCGCAGCAGAGAGCAAGGGGGAGTGACCTGTGAGTTGTGCTTGTTCAAATTTTCAGGCTAAGTCAAGGTTTTCTAAAAACTCTCTACAGCAGCTTTAATATGATCATAAGAGGAGTTAATCTTTATTCCATTGTATCGCACTAATCTTATTTGCAAATTACAAATATATTTTTTATTTATATTCAAAATTTATAGTATTATTTTTTAAAATATTTTTTAAATAAGTTGTACTGTAACCGCGATATTTTAATTCTATTTTAGTAAGTAGTTGTTTATTTGTTTAATAATTATATTTTATTTATATTTAAATGTTAATAATATTTTAATATTTTTTAATTATTATTAATAAGCTGTAGTGAACCTAAAATATGTTAATATTTTATGTAGTTTCATGTGCCTGTTATATAATAAATATAAATATATGTATGTATGTGTGTATGTATGTATGTATAATTTTCAAATATTTAAAATGTATTTTTACAAATACATTTCATTATTTTTAATCGTAAGCTGTAGTGAACCCAGAATATTTTAATTAAGTAGTTTAAATTATAAATTTTTATTAATTAATTAAAATAGAAGCATTGCTGACTTTGTTGTATGTTTTAGGCTGTTCTGCCGCTGATAAACCTCCTGTAGAACCGCTGAATTGGCGTGAATGTTGATGAGGAGATTTGAAGTGTCTGACTATTGGCAGCCCATGAGCAATTGGGTTTGTCACTGTTTTCCCCTCTTGGGGGTGGTTTTGAAGGACGCCTGCATTTCTGAGTCACGTCTTCACTCGTCAGCACAGGGGAGGAAGCGACTCTGGCTTTGAACTTGGGAAGGATAAAAGGTTTTTAACTCTGGGTTGCAGGGAGAGGTAAAGTCAAACTCAGGTAATTTGCTGTCTTAAAGCATTTCACACACGTGTGCGTGTGTGTGCGTGTGTGTGTGTGTGTGTGTGCGCGTGTGTGTTCTAGTAGCTGTTTAACTATAGCAGCTGTTTAACTATACCACTTTTAAAGCTTGAAGGGTTTGTTCACCCAAAAATGAAATTTCTGTTAATTATTACTCACCCTCATGTTGTTCCACACCCGTAAGACCCTCATTCATCTTCGGAACCTAAATTTGATATTTTTGATGAAATTCGAGAGTTATATGACTCCTCCATTGACAACAATTTAACCACCACTTTCAAGGTCCAGAAAGGTACTAAAGACATAAAACCATCATGACTGCAGTGGTTCGCCCTTAATTTTATGAAGCGCCAAGAATAATTTTTGTGTGCAAAAATAACTTTATTCAACAATATCTTCTCTTCTGTGTCATTCTCGTACGTTGTTTACATCCAGCACTTCCAGGTTCTACGTCAGAATGCTGACACATTACTGGCCATTACTGCGTCAGCATCACACGCCACAGCATCAGCCTCGGCCAATACTGAGCCGGCATTCGGACGTGAACACGGAAGCCTGCACTGTGCTTACTGCGTCAACTATGTAAGGATAATGACAGGGAAGAGAAGAGACTGTTGAATAAAGTCTTTTATTTTTGTTTTGTTGTTGCAGACAAAAAATATTCTCGTTGCTTCATAAAATTAAGGTTAAACCACAGCACTCACATCGATTGTCGGTTAAATTGCTATCTATGGACAAGTAATATATACATTTATTTTTGGATGAATTAACCCTTTAACAGATGTGGTCGCTATGAATTGTATCTTGCTATATGAGCTAAGTTTGAGTTCCACTGAAAAAATAAAGCATCTAACCGTGAGTAAATGATGACGAACTGTTTCTTTAAGGAAGTGCAGGCAAAGGTCAAAGGAAATGACTTTCAAATGAGAGATGGAAAGAGAGATGTGTTACTAGCATAAGTGAGCAAAGATGTCCCATATCATTTGTAATAGAGTGACGTGCATCAGCCTGGTGGTCTCTTTGGTGGCAGCGATTTATGACCCTGCTTTGTTTATTTTCCAGCAGTGGGCAATGCTTTTGGAAATCTGTGCCAGTGTAGACGGAAGGACATATTATCAAAAACACACACATACTGTAGTCAAAGCCTCTTATTTTGAACCTCTGCCACAACGTTGTCAGGACGAGCCAGATGCTGACCCTCTAATGATAGATGGATGCTGCCATTTGTTGACCTGGGTGGTACAGGACTGCTGGCAGGATAAGAGCTCGGCTACTGTAAAACCATACAATCTGTATTTCTTTGGTTTTCAGCCTACAAATATTTCCCACTGGACTGATTTAAACATAGGGATGGGAATCATAAAGAATTAAATTTAGATTCCTCTTAACGATTCTGCTCCAATTAATTAGAAATTCCTCTGCACCCTTAGAAAAAAAAAAGATTCAGCAGGTTCTAGACTCACTTTTAAAGAGGGCTTTATGCCAAAAGAACCCTTTAAAGGGATAGTTCACCTAAAAATGAAAATTAGATGTTTATCTGCTTACCCCCAGGGCATCCAAGATGTAGGTGACTTTGTTTCTTCAGTAGAACACAAATGATGATTTTTAACTCCAACCGTTGCGCTATGTCAGTCGTATAATGCATGGCAATGGGAACTTCGTCTATAAGAGTAAAAAAAACATGCACAGACAAATCCAAATTAAACCCTGTGGCTCGTGACGACGCATTTACGTCCTAAGATATGAAATTTATATAATTTTTTACCTCTAATACACCACTATGTCCAAGTGCCTTGAGCATCCGGTGTGTGAGGTCTGATGGCGCACTGATGACGGAAGTGCTCTCATGCTTATGGTTCAATGAGAGATCACATCCGTTGTCAGAGCGCATTCAGACCTCACACACCGGATGCTCAAGGCAGTTGGAGTGCTCAGAAATGCAGTGATGACACATACAAGACTTTGCAATGAATGACAAAATGAACCAGGCTTAAATAGGCAGAGACTGACAAGGTAA
Organism: Chanodichthys erythropterus; assembly: GCF_024489055.1. Classification (NCBI taxonomy): domain Eukaryota; kingdom Metazoa; phylum Chordata; class Actinopteri; order Cypriniformes; family Xenocyprididae; genus Chanodichthys; species Chanodichthys erythropterus. Next base: position 24,844,985 of record NC_090227.1, read on the forward strand.
TGAGAACCAGCTGAGAACAATCAAGCATGATGAGAACAGGTAGTGAGTTCTGGAAAATGTAGTTTGTGATGGAATGATAATAGTCTAGGGTGGAGTGCCCTCTGATGGCTATCAAGGGCACTCTAGCTGGTAATCATGACAAATAAATATAAAAAAAAAAATTGTAAAAAGGTTAAAGCTACAATATGTAGTATTTTGCCGCTAGAGGTCGCCTATTCAAAACAAAGGTGTAGCTTGATGATGCAGAGTTTGAGCGCGGAATCTTGGGAAATGTCGTCTTCACCTCACAGCCAGTGGAAAAGAATCGGGATGGGACTCGAGCAGAAATCATGTTCATGTAAGAGATTATTATTGTTAATTTAGCATGAAGCAGAGTGGGGCCAAGTGCTGTGGGAACTGAACAAGGCCACTGGAGCAATTCGTAATGAGAGACAAACGCGACGCCTCGTGAACAGCGAAATTTTTGTTATGCCGTAGTCATCAGCGCCGCTTCTTCCGGTCATTAGTATGAGGTAACACAGCGCTGTTTATCATATTAGACACATTTCACTGTGTTGAAAATTATGTTAGCACGTTTCTCTGGAGAAAATGCTGTATTACTTAGCTACTTGACAAAATAGTGTTTTTCTCTGAGGCATGGTAAAAGCATGGTACTCTCCGAAAATCAAGAGAACTAGATTTAAACAATAAGACTAAAGGTGTTGAGCTATATAACAATAATTAATTTTCTGTCTATAAATGTAACCAAACAGTTGTTCCATCGTCTAATAAAACATGTAATATATTAAAACGTCTTTGGTGTTTCCATGGTTTCTACAAAATAAAACCAGAATCCTAAGGTTACCACGGGTACGACGCCATTGACAGGCAGCTCCCGGACACGTCTTGGTTAAAATCGTGATTTTCTCATGATTTACAAATAGTTGGTAACATTTGGGATATTGTAAGTACTCAACTGAACAAAATATATAAAACTGGCCTAGTGGTTTTTGGATGTTTTACTGCAAAATTCTTACATATTGTGCCTTTAAAACTTTTTACGTTTTTAGAGGTGCCAATCCAATTAACCACTATAAACAAAAAAAAAAATTTGTATCATCTTTTATTTATATTTTCAATTGAAGTCAATTGAAACAATCAACTTCGTCATTCGTTCAGTAATCGGACTACACTGCTCATTTTTTATTAATTTCCGTGCTGTATTTTAAAAATAATATTAATGCATTAATGTACAAAAGAGTATAGTCAACAAACACAAAGTTAACGTCACGTTTCATGTGAAAGATTTTTTGTTAGATACTATGCATAAATGAAAATGTCAAATAAAAATGTACAATAAATAATAAATAAAAAAATAAAATAAATATAAATAAATAAAGCTTCATGTCATAACAAACTCTTAACTCAATGTCATAACTCAGAAGAAAAAATTTCCCATGTGCACTTGAAGGCAGCAAAAACGTATGTCTGAAAGTCTTGATATGTCTGTTTAGCTCAGTTTTCTGCATTTGCATCTTCAGAGTGATAACAGTCATTTGTTATAGTGTTCAGCAGGTTCCTGTGGGTGTCAGTCGCTTGAATAGAGTTTAATTAAAGCTGACCCATGTCTTGCACTTCTCTGGTCTCCAGTGGAGTTCCCTCACCACTGCACTGTCAGTGCATGGCTCTTTAACTCCGCAACTAGTATGTCTTCTCCTTTGCAGCCTTCTGTCTGAATATTTTTGGTCTCATTCCGATTCCTCAACCTGCTTGACATTTCACTTGCAGTCAAATCCTGCTCCCGCTCCGTCTTTTTCCGTGTCCCTTTCTAAACAGCACTGCACCACTGGGTCTGTCCTCTGGAGACTTTTGGAGCTAGAAAAGGAGAGAGATGGCAGTTTACCCAGCATGCTTTGCGCTATCTGGGCCATCATGTCAGGAGAGAGGAGGCTGATGGATGTGGAAGTGTTCTGGTGCCACCAACTGTGATTCTCCCTCGGATGATGACAGAGGCACCTGTATGAATGAATGATTATCTTTGGGAAATAAGAGCTCCATTCGGAACTTAATGGAAAACCAAGTTTGTTTGCTTTGGTTTGCCTCCGTTGTTAAGATTTAACATTTAAAATATCGCTCTGCTTAGAAAAGAAAAATGAACATGAAGATCTCTGTAATTGTTTCTTCTCGACAGCAAATTGAGATGTCTGTCCATGTATGTATAAATAAAATGCATTTATATTATTATTTATGTATTATAACAATTTTCAATTTTGTCTCAATTCCCAATTTTATCATTCTTACTTTTCCAAAGGTTTCTTATAAAAGTTTCCTGAGTTAGGAAATAGCAGTATTTTATTGTTCTCTGTGTCTTTGCCTTTCAACATTGAAATATTGGCTATCAAGCATGGATATTCATGATATGTAAGCTGGTCTCCCATCAGATTGTCTTTCTATATCCTTCTATTCTCTTGTATTTTGGCTTGAGCTCAAAAGGAAAAGCTTAAAAAAGTAAGAGATGAAAAGAGCGCCTACGCTGCCCCCATTTTGGAGGAGTCTTCACTATGTGCTTGCTAGTTGAGTACATTTAGAAAGCAGTTGGGAGAATATTTAGAGCAATTGCTCTGTGCGTGTGTGAAAGGAATTGAGAAGAGTTTTGTGGCACTTTGAAGCTTGATTTCACTTGAGCAGATACTGACAGGTTTGTCTAGGCTTTGCTTGAGATTACAGCCAGATTTCAGACATGCTCAGAAAAATTTGTTGTGAGTTGTGCTTTGAGGTAATAAAAGCACTGGCACTTTGTTAGTGATTTGAACAAAAGTAATAACATTTGCCATCAAACTCATTCCTCATTATTTGTTATAAATTATACCTTATTAATGACATCTCAAATGAAGCAAACAGATGATTTTCACCTGGCAGATCATAAAACAGCAAAAAATGAAAATGGGATCCATATCTAGTAGAGGTGTAGACTGAGCCTTGTTTACACTGTACATGTCTGCGGCACGTCATGGCTCTGGCGAGCTTTTGTTCCGTCCTCTAGGTGGTGCCAATTCAAACCAGGAGCATTTTAGGAGCGAAGTGACAGGATTCGCAAGACCATGTAATTTGTCTGTCCTGCGTTGTTTTTCTCAAATTTTTTGTGTTCTAAAATAAGTAAGTTAAATGTTTGTTTTTGTCTAGTTTAATTCTGTTTATTGTTGTGTTTTTGCTCCCCCACATGAGTCTGCACGGGGTGTTTATTTTGAAATTGACAGGATTTCAACGCTTGATGGAGGGCGTGTTTGAAGCTTGTGTTGACGCGACCATTAAAGTGATAACAGCCAATCACATTACTTTCAGGTGTTGCATGAACGCAATTGGCTAGCGACTGCTCTAGAGTGTTTGCATAAGGCGATCTGATTGGCTGACACCTGCGTAGGTGCTTAAAACGTTGAGGAATCTTCAACTTCTGCCGCGAGCAACACGAGTGAAGCGACGCGACGGAACCCATAATTCAATTCGGCAAAGCATGACATCACCCATTCAAAGTAAATGAGAAGCGTTAACGCCGATGCTCCATGTGAATGCAGTGTCACTGCACTGCTCACGCACTGCTTACACACCACTCAATCTTGCGGTGTAAAACGGCGTAACAGTACACAAACATGACGGTTCGGTACATACCTCGGTACTGAAGTCATTGTTCAGTACAGGGGATAAAATTTCTGTAAATTTCCTCTTTCTTTCTTTCTTTCTTTCTTTCTTTCTTTCTTTCTTTCTTCTTTTTTATAATATAAATATATCTAGACTATGCATAGAGCATATGTTCTTCTTCTGTGCTTTTTCCTGTTGTTACCGTGCACCCCCTCTGGATTGGAGTGTGGATCGTCTGTGACTGTAATGCTACCAATTTAGCATTTTTTAGTCCCCCTTTTGAGACTTTTTTCAAAAGCCTATAGCGATAAATCTAGCAACTTCTTGGACAAACCTTATCTAGATTCTGTGACTCGCCCACTGATCTATATTTATATTAATATAGATCAGTGGACTCGCCAGTATGATAGTAGCGACATTTAGGGTGCGTTCACACTTGTAGTTCGGTTCGTTTGGTTAATTTGGTCCGGACCAAAGAAGAAAAAAAAACATTTAGTCCTGGTCCGGTTAGCGTTCACATTGGCAATTTTATCACCGAACCAAAAGATACCGAACCTTAAGGCATAGGGATACATTCACAACCTGACTGGTCGGATTTTACAGTATTGCCTATTTTGAGACGGAACTTACCGAACATCCAAAACAATGCTGTTTTCTGAGGTAAATGCGCTCGTTGTGTGTGCGTAGCGGTGCGTAGCCTGCATGTGATGGTATTTAGGCCAGCTGGGAACTCGTGAAGAGCTTATAAAATGTGTAAAGTAATCAAAACACGGGCGGGAATCCATCCTGCTGTCCATCAGTCACACACACAAATGATCTGCTGCATGAAGACGCGCGTCTGATGCCTGTCATGGGAAAACTCGCGACTATGACAAGAAAAACCGACATGCGTGATGATTCCGTCCTTTTTAGGGTCTCGTCTTCCTGTTTTTGGATCGGTTACATGTCTTTGGTCCGTGTTGCGTTCATATATCATTCGAACCGCACCAGAGTTCGTTTGGAAGCGGACCGAGACCCATCTTTTCAGCGGTCTCGGTCCGCTTGTTTGGTGCGCACCAGGGTTCGGATGGCAGCGTTCACATATGTTCAAATGAACCGCACTAACAGAGCAATCGCAACAGGGTTCGTTTTAATCGAACCAAACATGACAATTGTGAATGCACCCTTAGTGACCAGTTTTAGCTACTTTCAACTGAAAGCATTTGGCAACACTGCCGACTGTATTCGTCATCTGACTGCATGCACCGAACCGTGAAACAGGAAGAATAAATATACAGTTACACTCCTAATATCTAGAGACAGAATTTCATGGAGACTTAGCAACCACACAAGCAACTGCATTGCAGTTAGCAACACACCAAATACGACATGGTTTTGCATGTGCTGGCACCACTAATGTTGTTACGCTGAAATTCTACTGACAAAGTGTCACCAGAGAGGACAGATCACACAAGTGCCAGAATTTCATTGTTGCTGATTTCTTTCTGGTTGGTCCCATTAGGGTGGTTGGTGGTCTCATTGAGTTTTCCCAGGTGGTCATCAGACCTTTGTACAGAATCACGCACGGGTGAGCGAAAGGTCAGGCAGGTTTGGTGCTGTTTACAGGTGAACCCTCTCTTGTCCTCCCACTTTTCTCTTTTCTCTCCCATTCACAAGCGACCATCTGTTTTTCAGCCCAGACCTCGGTCACCAGGGTCAGGTCCAGTTACACAAGACTGCGCACATGAGTCTTAAACCAAGAGTATCTGAAATGGAGAGATCAGGAAAGCTCAAGGAATGAGAACAGATGAATCGTCTGTGGATTGTAAACCAAGCTTTTGAATCAGCTGTTTGTTTCGCTTGAATTCCTTGTGGTGCTGAATAGATGCACATAATAATATAGTTTTGATAGATTCGAAATTGATGACTGGTGCATCAGACGTTTTTCAGATCTCCCTAGAACATCCTAGCAGCCACATTTGGACACATTGTATGTCAATTTGGACAAATATAAATGCATTGCAATGCACTGAAACCAATCAGAAAACCTTAGCAAGCACATAGCAATGCCCTGGCAACCTCCCAAAGCAACCACATTGCAATGCCCTGGCAATCACCAACAACACCCTTGCAACTGCAGCAACACCCTTTCAACATCATGAAACACAGTACTATTTTTAAGTAAAGGGTTTTTATTATTTTATTTCTTTTTTTATTGCTTCTGGTTATTCTGAAATTTTAAACTTCTGTTGTTATGTTAATTTATATGCCTGGATTTTGTTTTTTATGTCTTTTTGCATTTGCATGCGTAGGTACTGTGTGCATGTATGTATGTCTGTAATCTTTCTGTGCCATAGTGTCAAAGGCAAATTTCTGTTCAATGACAAATTGAATCGATAATAAAATTTGTACGTGTATTAAGTACGTGGCAGCAAGCTTTGCATAGGCAAACAATAAAAGATCAGTAAAATTTTTATTTTTCTTCATGTGAAATGTAGTTTGAATCCGCTTTTTTAAAATGTTCTGGTCCAGTGTCACTGTTGTCACTAGTGTAATGTTATTTTTTATTATTATTATTTATTTTATTTTAGTATTTCTTAATTTGTTCAAATTAATGTTTTATTTTTATATTTTATATATATATTTTATATTTTTATACAGATTTTTAATTTAAAGATGAAGTCTGTAATTTTTTTTTTGGGGGGGGGGGGGGGGGGGGTTAAAAATGATCCAAAATCAATTTTTGAGCAAGTACATAACCAGCCAGTGTAATCTCCTTACCTTAGCCAGATTTCAACGGGTTTCCATGGGAAATTCGAGCATGCCGTTGTTCGTCTTTGCATCATTACGTCACGTCTGTTTACATAAAGAAGGAGTCCCAGCTAGTAGGCTATATGGCATGTGAGGATGCTGCATGATTTATTGTAATGCTTTTTTTCTCAGTTGGTCAGAACAAAAGTGGCAGACATGTAACTTACTTGTTTAGATGACATTTTCCGGTGAAAATTCTTATTTTGGTCATACTTCCAAGACGTAGAATCTGTGATTCTGAAGTACAGTATCCACACCGATGTGGTGACTGACAAACATTAGATCCATCCGCACTGAGGAGATGTGACGATGTACAACCCACGTAAAGATGATAATTCTGCAAATAACTGTAATTGCAGGTTTCAAACAGAGATGGCAACAAAGAGGCAAAACTTATGGACAGCAGCTTAAAGTTTTAGTACTTTTGTTATGTGATTTGTCAATTATTATTTTTTTATATTTGTTTAGTTTTTTTTTTTTTTTTCAGTTTTAGTAATTGTAATACATAAACTTATTTCAGTCTAATTTTCATTTAATCTTTTTTAAAGTTTTATCATTTTTATAAACATATATAATTCTAGAACATACTATAGCTTTATGCCTGTTCCTATCCATCTCCATCACACAATGGCACAAGGCCACATTCTCCCCTGCATTCTTTGTTTGTGTGGAAAACACTGTTGCCAGGCAACGACTAAAGCTGGGAGACTAGGATGAAGGTAGAGCTGTATCTGTGCACATGTGAGGGTGAATGTGGGTTCGTTCACTTGCATAAGCAGGTGTGCTGGTGCATTGAACATTGGCTATGCAGTCAGAGGGAGAAACAGAGGCATTAACCCTGTGGGGAAGCGAGACTGTTAACACTGTTGTATCTGAACCTATTTTACTTTCAGCGCAGGTCTCAATTTCCATACTTTTTTGAGGTAAAATTGCACCAGTAACTGTAAGAAGAAAAACACAATTTCATTCACTCATGTACTCATATGACTGAATAACAATAATGCTGATTAAATTAGGACTTAAAAAGGTGATTCAGTACTAGTAAAAATTACTTCTTTTTTTTTTCCTTTGGAATAATGTACACTGATAAACCAGTGTGTTACGTAATCAGATTACTTTTTTTCAAGTAACAAGTAAGGCATTACTTTTAAAATTTACAACAAAATATCTGAGTTACTTTTTAGTAACGCAAGTTAGTGATCCAAATCAACCAAATAAATAAGCAAAATGACTTAAGTTAAACATCACATTTGTTTAATTTTTTTTTGTTTTTATTGCTGAACTAAAAGTGGTGATTTTTTCTTCTGCACGACGCAACGCATTACTTACCATAAAAAGTAACTAAGTAACACAACTATAGGCACAATATGTAAGATTTTTGGAATAAAATATCCAAAAAACACTAGAACAATGTTATATACTTTGTTGACTTGTGTACTTACATTATCCCAGATGTTTCCAAGAATGTTTAAATCCAGAGAAATAAGCAATTTTAACCAGGACACGGTTCATGTCTGTGCGTCGCCTATCAGTGATATCATACTGCGTTACATTTGATTTCCAGTTTTACGGAATGACAACCAGATAAAGTGGAAGTGGTCGTCTACGGTATAATAAAAGCTCTACTGCTCTCTAGAGACATGTGTCTCTCATTAGCAATCGCTCCAGCAGCCTTGTTCCACTCCAATGTCTTTTAGCCACATCAAAGTCCCTTTAAGACAAGTCATTTCACTCGGCGGCCATCTTTGAAACACCTCTCAGGCATGCAAGTGCAGCTCCTATCTCTTTGAATGGGGAAACATCAAATTCTCCAAAGTTGTGCACAAAGCTTTTGATTAAATTTCATATTTAAAATCACCAACAAAATCTGACCACAACTGTCTCATAAATTTTGTTTCTAAACGCTCAAATCATGACAAAAAAATTCATTTTTCAGGCTGGATCAAGCTAATGCGCATGCGCAGTCCTAAGTGCACATCTCTAAAGGAAGCGCACATCTGACTTTCTACAGGAACCGGAGCTTCTAATGGCGGCTGCAGTCACGCCATGACTTTACCAATTGCCGTTTGGCTCTTAATTAGAAGGCGGGATTTATTCCGCCATATCGCGCATTGAACTTTCTCCCATTCATAGTAATACGAGTGCACGATCTTTCTATATATAAAGTCTTTGGCCACACCTTGCTTCATACTACAGTAATTTTAATAAATATTTAATACATTAGCTCATCCATTAATATGATTTCTGCCCGAAGCCCATCAAATTCTTTTCCACCTGCTGTAGATATTAAGACAACATCTCCCATGATTCTGCAAAATCAATGTATCATCATGCTACGCCTTTGTTTTGAATAATGCTGCGTTCACGCCACCTTGTATTTACCAAAATCTTGAGATGACAACACGTGACGTTGTATTCGGAGCTGTTCACATCCTTTGACTGGGAATTATGTGTTTCTATGGCACCACTATCAATGCCTAATGAATCTACAGCGGTCAGGTGGTATACCGGCCACGTGGTACATCTGGGAGCTTTCAGAAAACTCCCAGCTTACAAGCCGTAATTACAAGCTCTATAAGGACGTGAACGCTTTTTACAAGATAGAATCTCGTAACTAAAGGAATTATGAGGCCACGTGAACTCACGTTAAGTGACCTCTAGCAGCGAAAAAGTACATATTGTGCCTTTAATCACTTTTTTAGGAAGCAACGCAATATTGTAATGCATTGCTTTTAAAAGTAACTTTCCCCAACACTGTGCACAAAATAAGACCAGAACCTGGTCAATTTTGATTTGTATTTTTTATTTTTTTTTTCTAAAATCTACATTTTTTGGAATTCTCAGATGTCTGTATGTAAATAACCTGTTCTGTGGCCATCATACACTGTGCAGTTTTCTGTAAAACCGGCTTTTCCAGACTGCAAATCGGGGCAAAATTCTGTGAAAATGATTGTGTAGTGTGATATGGAAGTTTTGCATCATGAACATTAGAATATGTTGAATATGGTGAATATTTTCATGATATGTCTCTTTCGAACTAAACAGATACCTCTCATTCGCGTGGGGTTATATTTACCATGTCCTTCGCTCTCTGACTCACTCCTTCTTTCCTGTTTCTCGTTAGCTCATCCCTCGTTTACCATGTTGCTGCTCGGACTCTTGCCGCTGATGTTGCTACGGGGGTGTGGTTGCCAGGCTGCAGACGTTCCCGAGGATGTGACGGCAGAGTTCTCGGTCAGACTTTACCACCAGCTCCAGATCACAGGGGGAGAAGAGAACATCATCTTCTCCCCACTGAGCGTGGCTCTGGCTCTAGGCATGGTGGAGCTGGGCGCCCGCGGCTCTTCTTTAGAGGAGATCAGACAAGCTGTGGGCTACAGTCATTTCAGAGAAGGTACAGTTAACAAAATCTATAGTACATGAGAGGTTACCTGTTCTCTTTCATCTTTTCCCTATTGGTCGCAACAGTAACCACATACTTTTTCCTATACATTTTCTCCAAAGGCATTTCAACAAATTCTGCATCAAACCAACAAGCTCCTAAACAAATTAGCTATAATATTAAACATTTGATTCAAAGAACAAAAAAGTATAGTAAAAAATCCTTCAAGTCAAACCGAGACTGATGCCAAGCAAATCTCACAAAAACAAATGACATTTAACTTAAGGCAGGAACACACCAAGCTGGCGCCAGCGAACTATGGTGACAAAAGCAGACTGCGGGGTCTAGGTCCAAAGTTTCCCTGACACACCAAACCGACGCTCGACAGCCAACGGACAGCACGTCCTTTCTGCGCCTGCTTAAGATGAAATGCCTTTCCGTACCAGCAGGTGGCAGTAGCTTAACAGCCAATCACAATGATCAGATGGCCGGACGGACCGACGAGCTCCGACGGCGATTCAACATGCCGAATCGGCCGGAAAAAAGCCGACGAGGACCAACTTCAGCCAACGGTGTGGAACATACTGAAAAAACTTAGTCGGCTGATGAACAAAGACTGCCCATCGGCTTGGTGTGTTCCTGCCTTTACAAATCAAAAAACAAAATGTATATTATTTTGCTTAAATAGAATAAAAACTTAAAGGATTAGTTCACTTTAAAATGAAAATTACCCCAAGCTTTACTCACCCTCAAGCCATCCTAGGTGTATATGACTTTCTTCTTTCTGATGAACACAATCTGAGTTATATTAATAAATATCCTGACTCATCCGAGCTTTATAATGGCAGTGAACAGGAAACAACGAGAATGAAGCTCAAGAAAGTGCATCCATCCATCATAAACCTACTCCACACGGCTCCAGGGGCTAAATAAAGGCCTTCTGAAGCAAAGCGATGTGTTTGTATAAGAAAAATATCCATATTTAACAAGTTATAAAGTAGAATATCTAGCTTCCACCAGACCGCCTTCCATATTCAACTTGTAAATCTCTCACAGTTCAAAATGCTTACACTACGTCCTACGCCTATCATATTCAGCTTATGGGAAAAAAAACACAACAAAAATTGACGCAACAATTACGTAATTGACGTATTGAATACGGAAGGCGGTCACAAATTGTGTGATTCCCATTATTCTTAGTAGTGATTCTATATCAATTAAAGGCAGTACAACAAATGGCTTATACTTTAAAATTTCGAAGATTTTGGCTGAAAATAGTCTGAAATTTTAAAATGCTTTTAAAAACTTGAAGTTTGGAGGTTATATACAAACAGTTTAAAGTAATAATTTAAGAATAAGAATAAAATAATAATAATTTACTTTTTTATTTTGGAGTGAAATATGTCCTAGACATGTTCTTGACAAGTTCAAAGTGTTTCTGAATTTTTAATAAGATTATTAATACCAGACCTTACTATTGCAGCATTTTGTTCAAAAATTATTTTTTTGTTCTCTTCACCTGCTCCAGATGAGGAGTTCTCTCTGCTGAGCAACCTGACCCAGGCCCTGTCCACAGATGAAGAGCAGTACGTGGTCCGGCTGGCCAATTCCCTCTTTCTGCAGAGGGGGGTTCACTTCAATGAGGACTTCCTACAGCTCATGAAGAAGTACTTCAAAGCGGAGGTGGAGACGGTGGACTTCAGTGAGTCAGCAGCCGTGGCTGAACGCATCAACTCTTGGGTGCTGAACCACACGGAGAGTAAGTCATCTTGCATCACTTTGGAAAAAAATATTCAAACTGGCTGTGTGCTGCTGTATTTGTGAATATTTCTTGAAATTGAAATAGTTTTCATTCCTGTATTGACAACTTTGGATATCTTGAAGGGTTTGTTCATTTATAAGTACATATAGAAGCATATAGATGGCCCCAAATGTAATAGACATGGACTAGAAGTCACAAAATTCTTAAATATAGTTATATGCACACACTACCATTCAAAAGTTTTTTTAGTCTCTTATGCTCACCAAGACTGCATTTAATTGATTAAAAAAAAAAAAACAGTAAAAACAGTATTATTGTGAAATATTATTATACTATAATTGTTTTCTATTTGAATATATTCACCTTCAGTGTCATATGATCCATTAGAAATCATTCTAATATGATGATTTGCTGCTCAAGAAATATTTCTTATTATCAAAAATATATTTTTATCAAAATTCTTTGATGAATTGAAATCTTTTGTGACATTATAAATGTCTTTACTGTCACTTTTGGTCAATTTATAGCATCCTTCCTGAATAAAACTATTAATTTCCCCAAATATATTAGATAGAAAGAAATATATATGTAATTTAAGCACTGAATAAAAACATAGTGTATCCAATTTAGAATGATTTTACTTTCAAGTAAAACTCTCTTCAAATGAATAGATGGCGTTAAGAGGAATTACTATGACTTTAGTGAATAAGTACACTAAAGTAGATAATGGCAGATCAGTCATATTCTGCATGATAATGATGTTTCCAGGCAGATCCATTTTCTCACAGTCAGCTTTAGCCTTTGCAGGAGGACTGTCAGATACCAGCACAAATCCCAGAGCTTTGGAAGAGAGATGATTTTATGCTCCTGAAGAGATCATGCCGTCTTTCCTGTTCTGAGAAAAAGAGGATTGTGATATGCAGCGTTTATTTCAGTCTGGGTTTTTGTTGTTGTTGTTGCAGGCAAAATCCACAACCTGGTGTCTGCGGACGACTTCAGCAGCTCCACCATGATCATGTTAGTAAATGCTGTGTACTTCAGGGGCAGCTGGAAGAACCAGTTCAGACCAGAAAACACCAGAACCTTCTCCTTCACCAAGGATGATGGCAGTGAAGTTCAGACCTTGATGATGTACCAGCAGGGAGACTTCTATTACGGTAAGAACAGGCTTGAGTGCACCTCAGGGTTTAGAAAACAAGCTTAAGTCTGTAGATTTAGTTGTTTTTTGATGATTTGTTTTGTTAAAATGCTGCACAAATTTTCCTGTGGAGTGATTGCAGGAGTTTAACTAGAAAAGGAAAGTTTGAATGTTGGCTTGAGAAGAGTAATATTACTGTTTTACTGTATTTTTAATCAAATAAATGCAGCCTTGGTGAGCAGAAGAGAAAAACAGTAGTACTTTATACAGTATGAGTTGCTCACTGCTGATCAGTCGGGCTGAGACTTTCAGATCCCGCAGAATCACTGCAGTGCGCTTGTCCCATTCATCTCTCCGACAAAAAAAGACAGATGATGGTAAATGAGAGACACAGAGCTGTCTTCAACGTTTGAATTCTCTAGCTCTTCAAAACAGGAAAATCTGAGTCACATTGAATCTAGGGTAGGCAATGTTTTTTCATGCTGATTGAACACTTTTTGTTATACTGGTTGAAACTCTCTTCACATCCTGATAGCAATCAATAATAGAAGTGGTCTAAATATCAAAAAATGTACATATATCTTCTTTGGAAGTGAAATTGTTCGTCCAGTCATAGTATTTGTGGGTTTTCCCACAGAGTTGGGCTACTTTTAAGTTGATGCTGTGGGTAAATTTTTTTTTCCACAGGTTGATTTCTACCAAAGACTATAGAATAACACAAGATGTGTCACTAGTATTGTTATGAATGGGAGAAAGTGCAACGCGCAATATGGCGGAATAAGTCCCGCCTTCTAAATAAGAGTCATTGTAAAAGTCTAAGTAAAGTCATTGTGTCACTGCAGCGGCCGTTAGAAGCTCCGGTTCCTATAGAAACAGTCAGACGCGCACTTCCGAAATAAGGCACAAGAGATGCGCATTTAGGACTGCGCATGCGCATTAAGTTGATCCAGCCTGAAAAATACATTTTTTTTTGTCATGATTCGAGCGTTTAGAAACAAAATTTATGAGACAGTTGTTGTCAGATTTCATTGGTGATTTAAAATAAACAAACATCTTTAGAGAATGTGATGTTTCCCCATTCAAAGAGATAGGAGCTGGATGCCCGAGAGGCGTTTCAAAGATGGCCGCCAAGTGAAATTATTTGTCTTAAAGGGACTTTGTTTCTATCCCCGCACGTACTGCAACTCGTACAAATTCACCAGATAATTCGACTGCCTGATGGAGAAAATGAAACATTATATTTTTTTGGCTAGCCATTGGGCTACTTTTGTTCCACAGACCTGGCAACACTGCTGTCAATGTATGTATTTGCATACCTCCATGCACCCTTCTTGCGCAGACATCATCAGCGTGTTCTATGATGAGGCTATGCAAAGTTGTAGACAGACAGTCACTGAGCACCACAAACAAACAGCTGCTGCCTTTTACATTTCCTCCTGAACCAAAACAACGAGCTTATGCTGCGTTCACACCATAACTACTGTAATTAAGAGAACCTGTGTATTCTGTTCAGAGCTGTTCACGTCCTCATACTCGGATTTCTGCCTATCTACGGCAACAGTATCAATGCCGAAATGAATCTGCAGCAGTCAGGTTGCACACGTAAGAGCTCTGTAAATTGTTTACGTTCATTATTATTGTAATGTTATGTGTAATTTAACGCCATCTTTCATGGCGCTTTGCAGACTCTGCTCTGGCTTTGCACGTTCATGTGTTTTGGAGGTGGCGTGGCTTTAGAGAGCACTCTGAAGGGAGGGTGGGATCTTATGCTTTTAAAGCTAACTTGCTATTGCTAGCCTCTCCGAAATTACCTACCCTAGCTTTAGAGTACATTGAAAATGGCTCAGTACAGAACCGCTAAATGCCTTGAAGGATTAGTTCACTTTCAAATTAAAATTTCCTGATAATTTACTCACCCCCATGTCATCCAAGATGTCCATGTCCTTCTTTCTTCAGTTGAAAAGAAATTAAGATTTTTGATGAAAACATTCTAGGATTTTTCTCCATATAGTGGACTTCAATGGAGCCCAAACGGTTGAAGGTCAAAATTTCAGTTTCAGTGCAGCTTCAAAGTGTTCTGCGTGATCGCAGATGAGAAATAAGGGTCTTATCTAAAGAAACCATCACTAATTTTCTAAAAAAAAAAAAAAAAAATGTTATACGTTTTAACCATAAATGCTCATCTTAAACTAGCTTTCCTCTTCTTCTCTATTTGAATTCCAGCAGTGTAGACGCTGCTAAGTGTATTACTGCCCTCCACAGGTCAAAGTTTGAACTAAATTGTCATATTCAGTATGCTAGTGCAAGTATATAACAATTAGGTTGACCTGTGGAGGGCAGTAATACACTTAGCAGCGTCTATACTGCCGGAATTCTAATAGGGAAGAAGAAGAGAGCTAGTTCAAGATGAGCATTTATGGCTAAAACATAAATAATTTTTTATTTTTTTTTAGAAAATGAGTGATGGTTTCTCTAGATAAGACCCTTATTCCTAGTCTGGGATCATGTAGAACGCTTTAAAGCTGCAATGAAACTGTAATTTTGACCTTCAACCGTTTGGGGTCCACTGATGTCCACTATATGGAGAAAAATCCTGGAATGTTTTCATCAAAAACATTAATTTCTTTTCGACTGAAGAAAGGAGGACATGGACATCTTGGATGACATAGGAGTGAGTAAATTATCAGGAAATTTTAATTCATTGAAAGTGAACAATTTTAATTAGTTGATAAGAATGCTCTTCTAGGACCAACATAGTATGTCAATCCAGCAAACATGTCCTACTTGGACAAATTACATATTCACATTTATACTATTGTCCACCTCATTGTTAACTAAAAATAAAACCATAAAAAAATGTTCATTACTTGAAACAAAATTAACATTAACTGAAATAAAATATAACATACTTAACTATATAGACATTTTTAAAAAACAAAAACTTAAAAGTGACACAACAAAATTACTTTTAAAGGGTTAGTTCACCCAAAAATGAAAATCATGTATTTATTACTCACCCTCATGTCGTTCCACACCCGTAAGACCTTCATTCATCTTCGGAACACAAATTAAGATTTTTGATGAAATCCAATGGTTCAGTGAGGCCTCTATTGCCAGCAATGTCACTGAACCTCTCGAGATCCAGAAAGCTACTAAAGACATTTTTAAAACAGTCCATGTAAGTACAGTGGTTCAACCTTAATGTTATAAAGCAACGAGAATCATTTTTGTGTGCCAAAAAAACCCAAAATGACGTCTTTTCAAACAATATCTAGTGACGGGCAATTTTAAAACACTGCTTCGAGGCTTTACAAATCTTTTGTTTCGAATCAGTGGTTCGGATCGCGTAAACGAACCCTCTTTACTGAAATCACGTGACTTTGGCACTCAGAACCATTAAAAGCTATTATAGTATCCCAATCATACTAAAATAAAAAATAAAATACAGCTTCAGCCTACTGAAATCCTCTCCATCATGTCAAACATTCAGTAGATTTAATAATCACTAACCTTGCCGTGCTCTTCATCATCAGGAGAGTTCAGCGATGGCACCACAGAGGCGGGTGGAGTGTACCAGGTCCTGGAGATGCTCTATGAAGGTGAAGACATGAGCATGATGATCGTTCTGCCCCGTCAAGAGGTTCCTCTGGCCACCCTGGAGCCCATCATCAAAGCCCAGCTGCTGGAGGAGTGGGCCAACAATGTCAAGAGGCAGAAGGTGGAGGTCTACCTGCCCAGGTGAGGCACACATTGTTATGTTTTACCAGGTGTTTTTTCAATTAATTATTAAGGCTTTATGATTCATGTAAAACCAGTGTACTTGTTGTTTTTGGACAAGTTCACACTGACCTGATTATTTTTAGATTCAAGGTGGAACAAAAGATTGATCTGAGAGATGTACTGCAGCAGCTGGGCATCAAGAACATCTTCACCAAAGATGCCGATCTGTCAGCCATGACAGCCGATGTGACAGGTAATCGATAAAACACACCCACTGACCTATGAGAACGCTCTGTTATTCTGCACATGTACACAGATGGTCAAAATGTAATTGACAGCTCAAGGACAGGATGTAACTAAATCTATTAAATTAAATGAATGAGCTTTATGTGTATTATACACTGCTCTGCATCCTTGATTACACCAGCTCATAAATAAATGGAAATAACTTGCTTAGACAGAATATGGAGAAAAAAAGAAAAAAAAAAATCTGAAAATGCTGTCTACAGATGGACAGGATCTGTTTATCGGGAAGGCTGTACAGAAGGCTTACCTGGAAGTAACAGAGGAAGGGGCCGAGGGGGCGGCAGGATCAGGTGACATTTATCTCTTTTTTTTTTACTGGCACATTCTACTATAATTACATTACACATTTAATATTCTCACTCTGTCTGTCTTCGTCTACACAGCCATCATCCTTTGCATTTCTAATTCAAATTTTCTCTTTTCAAGTCTTTTTTATCACTTCTTCTCAATTTTGCCTCTTGTGCACCTTTACTTTCCTCCATCCTTCCTTTTTCCGTCTGTTCTCTATACGCTTTTTTTCTCACTGCAGTAAATTGCTTTGAGAATCTTGTACATTCAGACAAGCTAAAAGCGCCCCCTCCTGTTCAACTCTTGTCTTTTTAATCAAGGTTTATGAAAGGTTGAGTCATGTAGTGTTGGTTAAATCTTTTTAATATTAGTTTTTATATATCAGTTCTGTATTGATGTCAAAAACTAATAAGGAAAATATGAAATGGTTTTAAAAAATAATGCATGTGCCTATTATTAGATGTTTAATCTTTGTATTCAGGTTGTATCATTTATGTTTTTACCATTTTCAAATTAAAAAATGTAATGACTCAAATGGCTTTTAATCGCAAATTTATATAGCTAGTTATATACTCGATATAACAATAACAATTATTATTAATATTATTAAGCTTAGATTTGAAGATTAAATCAATGAATACAGCATGTTTTTATTCAGCTGAAATTGTCTTTTTTTCTGTGTTGGGTGTGGTGAAAAGTTGTGTTTTGTTTATTTATTTTATTAATTTTCCATGTATCAAAGTGGAACAAAATTAAAAAAAAAATAAAAAATAAATAACATTTTTCAAGCATATGTTGGTTATACCAGTAGTAAAGAGAATGGTATAGCACCAAATGTACGTCCCAAAGTCCAACATCAAAAAGCTTAGGTGCGTAAATCCCACACAAAATCAAATGAAAAGAATGGATCCGCACTCAAAGAACTGGGGCAAAAGTTCTCCAAATAAATCTTTACTTTCCAATTTACAGAGGCCACAAACAGGTGCATTAAAGTGCAAAGTGCAAAACGTTTTCATGATCAATCCTTCATCAGTGCCATATACTGCAACTGCACACCTCCGTCCATTTAAAGCATGCAGTATTACCATAAACATCCTAATACATGTAATACATTGTCAAATACAAGATCAAAGCCATTATCACATATAGAAATGAGTCATGGTTGTATATATCCACATTGATGCATACCTTTTTGCACCTTTTTGTGGCCTCTGTAAATTTCAAAGTAAAGATTTTTGGGAGAACTTTTGCCCTAATTCTTTGTGTGCGAATTCATTCTTTACATTAGGTTATACCCATTAAATATCATTTAGCAGATCAAGTGCATATTTGATCATTCACATAGAACTTTCTAACCTTAAGGGGCCTGAAGGAAAAATGTTATATAATTCCCAGTTTTCTTGTCACATGACAAGAAATGGCGTCCTGCCATTGACTCTAAACCAGGGGTACTCAACAGGCGGCCCGCCAGCATTACATTTGTGGCCCAAATCATGCTACATATAAATGTATATTTTTATTATAATTTGCGTTCAAAATTAGCGTGAATATTACTTCGTTTTTTTTACACGTACACGTATTTTTAGGCGTACAGTGCACGTGACGCTGTAATCATCAGCAGAGATCGCGTATAGTGTACGCGCGCAGCACAGTTTTTCTAACCGCAAAGAACAATATAAACTGAAGGCACTTTGCACGCGCGCATTGAATAGTTTTTGCACTAATTTAGTTTGTCCACAAGGTGTCAGCACTGAAACAGGCTGTTGTTTCAGTCTGAAAAGAAACGGAGAAGACAGAACAAGAGTAACAACAAACACCTACCGTGTTGAAGAGCGCTCGTTTGAGGGCATTAAAAGATACCAGCAACTCTAATTTTAAACAAGTACAAAGACATTTTATTGTAACTATTTGAGCGAAAAAGACTAGACAAGCATTAATCTCTCTAGTGCGCATGTGTCGAGCAATTGTGTTCGTGAACGCCACCAAAGACTCGAGACTGTGCGCGCAAGTAAATAACAAAGTAACCTTATTTTTCCATGATGAAATGCAGTTGACATTCCTCAAACTTTGCAGTGTGTAAGTTGCCGAGCAGCATGAAAAACACACCTTTTATTCTTAATGTCAATGTGTTATAAACAGAAAGCAAGCAGCGCTCCCATTACAGATCTGTCATCACATCATTGAGCTCACGGAGAATATTTTATCATGTTTACAACGTTGGTTATAGTTAGATAATTCATAAAATTGTGATTGAACATTAAAAAAAAAAAAAATGTTGGATTCTGACCAAATTAAAAGGTAGGTAATAATAATAAAAATAATAAAACATTTATTCTCTGAGTATAAATAGGTGCTATAAAAAGTGTTAAAAAGGTGCAATGGAGTATAAAAAGACTATAAAAAAGTGCAATGTTTTCGTCTTATGGACAAACTTTCATCAGCCAGTGAACAACAGCCAGACCTTAAAAACTGCACTTTTAGTAAATAAACAGTAAAACTACAAATATTGTCTTAAGTAGGCCTAAATAAAAGTCTTACGATCCAAGTTATAATTTGTGGCCCTTCGCGTTTCATTTGGTTAAAATGCGGCCCTCTTGGCCTCTGAACTTGAGTACCCCTGCTCTAAACAACAGATTCTTAGTGAACAAAGCATTTTTTAAATATTGATATTTTAAACCAAAACTACTTTAAACTAGTTTTTCCTCAAGGATTTAATGAGACTTACACCTGCATTTTAAACCCCACAAAAAAGTCACAATTTTAATAAAATACATTGAATGCACTTTTCATTTCAATGCTCTTTTATGATGAACAAATCATAAAAGAGCATTAAGATGAAAAATGCATTCAATGTATTTTATAAAATTGGTTACTCCAGTCAAAACAAATGGTTTCACATCACTGAGCCTCTATTGTTTGCCCTTCTACAGGTATGATCGCATTGACGAGGACGCTGGTGCTTTACCCACAGGTCATGGCTGACCACCCTTTCTTCTTCGTCATCAGAAATAGAAAAACAGGTACATGCCATCTTCAAAAACCCATGACCATAACACAAATTAAAAACAAAACAATATATACACTGCCAATAAATGATTTGTTTTATTTCTGTGATGCAAAGCTGAATTTTCAGCATCATTACTCCAGCATTCAGTGTCACATGATCCTTCAGAAATCATTCTAATATGCTGATTTGCTGCTCAAGAAACATTTGTTATTATTAATAATGTTGAAAACATTTGTGCTGCTTAAATTGTGGAAACCATGATACTTTTTTCAGGTCCAAAAATATTATTTTTTACTTGAAATAGAATTTTTCTGTAAGAAATTAACCCCAAACTTTTGAATGATAGTGTACTGTCTATACTACTAATATAATAATTACTACTACTTCTAATAATAATAATAATATAATATTTATTTTTATGTCTTTATTACGATACAAACAGAAAATACATGAAATATATACACAAAATAAAAAAAAAAAATAAAAAAAATCAGAACAAAATGGCTTCTTTGAGCAAAAATCAGCAAACTTCTTCCATTTTCTCAAAGAAGAAATTCTGAGAAACTTCTCTTGGCCTTCCAGTCCTTTTCCATGGTCATTATACTATTGCTAAAACAACATCTAATGGTGGCCTTTTGCATAGTATTATATATTGTGCTATAAATTGTTTTGTTTTCTCACAGGATCAATCCTCTTCATGGGCAGAGTTATGAATCCTGAAGTCATCGAGCCATTTGACAACAACTTTGACATGTAAAAGCCCAGCAATCACAACGTGACACTCAACCGAGTTCATGCTTATCTTCTGCCAACCACGAGTTACATCACAGAAAGGAAACTCATTACTTTGCCATGGTTTTCTAAACACACAAGAAAATATTATATAAGCAGGATATTTATATTATAAAAGTGATTGTGTTTTGATACTCATAAGCTTTAACCGTACCAGGAAATACAGAGCTGTAAATATTTGAAGTCTCAGCGGCCACTGCATTCCATGTACTCGCATTCAATCACGTCTTATTCCACACCAGCATCATTTGTTCCTGTAATTCCTGTATTTCTTCTCATGTATATTTGCTATTGTGTTTCGTAGAGAAATGTTGATATTTATTGCAAGGATTTGTGCACTTCTCTATATGTAGACTCACTTAAGGTGAGACACCCCTTTGTTTGGTTTTGTACACGGCTGAACTACTGCTGACATACTAATATGCCTTATTATATAAATATGAGTTTTTGATTTAATGTAAGGTTGCGAATGTACAGGTAGTGAAGCGCTGTTGCCATGGAGACTCAGGCAGACTGAGAGAGAGAGTGCATTTGGTATAAATGATGAAAAAAATACCAGCTGTATTCTCTATTTCAGAAATAAAGATGAATGTCTTCAACTTGTCGTCTTGTGCTACTTTAGTGACAGATGTTTTGAAATTTCAGAGTTGATGCAAAATTTAGATACAGAAAAAGCCTCTATGCTGTTCACACACTGTCAGCACACACTTTTGATGTCTAAAATAACCTCTATTGAAAACTATTAACAAACCACTTCAAAGACAAACATTTATTACTTTACTGACAATATGTCGCTGGAAGTTAATATAAAGAGAAAAGGCCAATTGAGTCAGGTTATTAATGTTTAAAAATATGTCTAGTGTGCTATTTTGTATGATAAATGTCAGTGAGATTATATGCCAAAGCAAGAGAAGATGCTGAAAGCAGTGTTCAAACAGAGTAAAGTGTCTATGTTAAGACCATCAGATAGATAGATAGACAGACGGACGTTGTTTTAGGGTATTTTTGCTCCACCAAAGGAAAAAACTTCTAAATTGAGTCAAAGCAGAATCAGCCATTGTGCATCGTGGAGCAAACCCACAGCAGTGTATGAATCAGTGTGTTTGGATAAATCATTTGAATGAATGATTCAATAGCTCTTCCCTCCTGGTTCAGCCGCGCCTCAGCTCCTTCCACTACAGCTTCTGCTCTCCACTTTCTTCCCATTCTCACTGCTACTCTTGCTCCGGTAACCTTTGGATCTGAAGATTCACGGTTCTGCAGCATTATCTTGAACTCCTCTTCAAAAGATTTCAAGGGGAGTCTGTTTGCAGGAGCTCCTAATAAGGAACCCAGCCATCGTTGCAAGAACCAACAGTGGAAATTGGGAACTCATATATCAGCAGTGGTCAGAGGATTATTGGTATAAGTCTTGAACCGTCCTGGGAGGCCAATCCTGTCAACTTCCTGCTCACACTCCCCACAAGTATCTCTTATTTCTGTCTTGTCCTTGAGTGTTGCATCAGATATCTTCCCAAGGCTTTTAACAGGATTGTCTGTGATGGTTGGGATTTGGTATCCTCTATTGAGAATACAAATTTCTCTGAGACTCTCCCCTTCTACAGCACAACAGATCTTGATTTTGTAGGCTTAAAGGACATCCTTGCCCACTTCATCAGTCTTTGCGACCCCTTCAGAATCCACCTAGCACTTGATACCAAATTAGTTCAATATATATATCTAAATATATATATATATATATATATATATATATATATATATATATATATATATATATATATATATATATATATATATAGTTAGAATTAATTACTTTTGTTTTATTGAATAATTCACTCTTAAAGATGGTCATTTGTCACCACCTACTGGTGGACAAATGTGATGTGATCTGTGAAAAACCATCACATGGTGAAATTTTACCCATCCCGTTGAATGCAGGAGTTGAGTCCTTTCCAAATCTGTTTTTACTTCTTTCATAGCTTGTCTGTAACAAAAGCTATGGTTATTTGAAGTCGGCTGATCGCTCTGATTTTCAGTAACAGAATTTCGAGAAAAACAGGTTTAAATAAATTTCATAGACATGAAAATTCACTATCCAAACATAAATGGATAATTCAAGAATGCCTTGGAATATAGACCTATGGTTGTCTTGTATTAAAGAAGACACTTGTCAGATTATTGTAGAAGTGAAATAAATTGTGATATAAAAAAGTTACAGAAGTTTACGTTTATGAAAATGTAAAAATATAATTGTTTATATTTTATAATAATATATTACAACAAGGCATGTTGTATTCTTAAACTGCAAGAAAATAAAAGCCAAAAATGTCAACATTCCAAATTTTACGTGGAAATATTTCAAAAATTAGCTTTCAGTAAGAGTTTGTTTGGGCGCAGTACCAAACTTTTTCACTTGGTGACACCCAAGCTCCATATCTGACCATTTAAGAACGCCTCCATTTATTTGAGTAATCTGAACCATATATTTTCATATTTTCATACATTTTATGAAGTAGACATCCTATTCAGAAGTAGTATGGGCAGTATTTGAATTCAACCTCTAATAAACACATAATTAGAACATAATGTGTGTTCATTATAGCTCCGTTGCTCTCTTGTGCTCCGCCCTCTCACGATAACCTTATATGGGGGGGGGGGTCTTTTTAAATCTAATTTTCTTGATTGTTTGCGAGTACCACACTTTACCATGCCTCAGAGAAAAACACTATTTTATGAAGTAGCTAACATAGTATAATCAGATGCAACTTTATTTTTAATAACATTAATACAGAATTTTCTCCATCATACAATACGTTTTAAAATTAATTGCATGCCATTTATCAACACAAGTCATCCAATATTTAATATGATATTCTAAAATCGATCTATCTTGCTGCAGTATGCAACAGTGTCTCACAGCAGCCACAGAGCGAACGCACTGTGTAATGTTATAACATTTCCAACACACTCAAATGTATCTAATATGATAAACAGATCTGCTTTAACTCAGACTCGTGACTGGAAAAATGGAAGCGGTGCCGGCGACTGTGGCATAATAAAAGTTCTGCTGCTCGTGAGGCATGTTTTGTGCAATGGCTCCAGCGGCCTCGTTCAGCTCCCACAACACTGCTTCATACTACTGTAACGTTAATAATCGCATCCATGAACGTGATTTCTTACCGAGCCCTATCCCGATTTATTTCCACCAGCTGTGAGTTGAAGACCACATGTCCCAAGATTCCATGCTCAAACTTGGCGTCATCAAGCTACGCCTTTGTTTTGAGCACTAGGCCTCTAGCGACCTCTGGCGGACAGAAAATATTGCACCTTTAATACACATTCATTCTACATGTTATGTGGTTTATTTTGAGAACTGTCTTTGTTGTGTTAAGAGTTTGTTTTTTTTACCTCCGCTGGGTGTATTCCTAAACAGAGGCGTTGGAGAAAGACAGCCTTGCCACTATAAATCGCTATTTTCTGCACTTAACAGGAAAATTTTGCCAAGATATTTTCAGAGATGATAGACAAGATGCTATAGAATTTTGACACACAAAAAAGACATTCGACCTATTTTTTTACTTTACTGAAAACGTTCCATCATGACATCTGACGGATTTTCCCAGATCGCATCACCAATATAACTTAAAAAAGTCAGAAAAAGTTCATATAATGTAGCAAATTATTTAAAAATCAATTATCAATATCATTTTTTATTTTCAAAATTTAAACAATGTTTTATCAAACTTTGATAATTGCCTTAACAACTGAGAAGATGGTTATCAAACTAGATTTTTACAACAAAAATAAATAAATAAATAAAAAATAATAATCACCTGTCAAGTTACTAAATCTGTGCTTATGAGAGTCAGTTATGTATTATGTACATTATCATCTCTGACAGACAACATATTCAAGCCACTCAGGCCTATTTATATATATACCTAAAATTAGTTTATAAAATTAGGTTTTGAGCTTTGCTTTGCTGAAAGGATATATGCATATTTTATTTATATATTTATGTATTAAATTTATTTAAAATTGTCCTGTGGTGTGACAAATCTCAATATGATCTAAAAAAGACTGCATGTACAATGCAAAAATATAGTCTATACCGAATAATAGGGGTACAGCTATACTAACCGTTTACAGCTATGCTGCATTTTCCAAAAGTCACTGAAGTGCAACCTTAGACACACTGCTGCCCTGGCTGACCTCCCTGCGCAGATCACTGAAGCTGACGCTGCTGCGCGCGTGCGCAGAGCTCACACTCACCTGTCGCACTTTTGCACACAATTCATCCATCATCAATGGGAAACCGCACCATATTCCTTGTAAATAACCCTCTTCACTGCATGTCAAATGCCAAAGGGATCTGTCAGAACCTACGGACATGTCCGAAAGGTAGGAAAAGTTTTGTATATCCTGATATTGAGCACTTTGCTGTATTTTTTTATTTATTTTTTTACTTTTCTAAACAATGTCTGGAACAGAAACGCATGGTCATCTGGCTTTTATTTTAGACCTGTCTGCTTTAATCGTGTTTAGAATAGTTGATAGTTAATTTTCTGCATAATTTATGGGAATTACCACTGATCGATCTTTAAAGCTATTTTCTTTCGTGGATTATATAGGCTTTAGGTTAATATAAGACATTATATTAAAATATAATTAAGACATTATGTGATCGATGTACATGTTACAAATATGACAAGATATTTTAATTAATCATTGTGTGAAAATAACTTGTATTTACAAGTAGCAGCTTCCCAAAACCTAGCACATCCTCAATATAACAGCGTTAATGTGAGCACGTCTTATATACAATGTTTTGATATAATGTGCCGGTGTGCTCGGGTGACGTGGGTGACTTTAATCCGGATCAGGGTGCAGAGTTCACGGTAATCTACACCAGAACCTCAGCCCAGCGGATGTAAGGACGCACAGGCTCTTATTACACACAGAAGATGTGTCTCAAAGCTTGCTGAGCTCCCTACATAGGTAGCATGTTTGGGCAGCGTAGGTGTTGTACTGTACATTATGAAGATGTTTTGTCATATTATAACATATAAATTAAGTGGTAATTTAATATGATTGAATCTGAATTAATGAATGAACAGAATGAACTTTTTTTGGTTGAAAAGTATACAAAATCAATTTCTGAGCAAGTACATAACCAGCCAGTGTTCAAAACTATCTCCTTCCTTAGCCCGATTCATAATGGTAAGCTTGTAATAATGTTTTCTAATTCAAGTGGTACTGGTAGGTTTCCGTGGGAAATTTGAGCATGCAGCCATTCGTGTTTACATAAAGGAGTCGTCTCAGCTAGTAGGCTATATGGCAAGTGAGGATGCTGCTTGGTGGCGGATCATTTATAGCATTTTCTCACAGCTGCTGCAATAATTAAACTTATCAGTTTGATGGCGAGTTGTATGGTATGACAAATGGAGAATTAGAGATTAGACTGTACAGAAACTGAAATCTACAGGTTACGCTAATACACACTAAATACACATAGTGACGCAATGCTGATGTTGTTAACATTAACAATTTGAGAACAAAGTATAACAATAATAATTTGCACTGTTTGATGTGATATGAGCCAAAGTCCCTTTAAGACAAGTCATTTCACTCGGCGGCCATCTTTGAAACACCTCGCGGGCATCATGCAATCTCTTTGAATGGGGAAACATCAAATTCTCCAAAACTGTTCTCCAACCTTACGATTAAATTTCTTATTTGAAATCACCAATGAAATCTAACAACAACCGGCTCATAAATTTAGTTTCTAAACGCTCGAATCATGACAAAAAAACTGTATTTTTCAGGCTGGATCAAACAAATGTGCATGCGCTGACCTAAATGCATGTCTCTTCGGAGGTGCGCGTCTGATTGTTTCTATAGAAACCGGCGATTCTAACGGCCGCTGAAGTGACGCGATGACTTTACCAGTCGGCGATTGGCTCTTATTTAGAAGGCGGGACTTATTCCGCCATATTGTGCGTTACACTTTCTCCCATTCAAAACAATACGAGTGACATCTTTTGTTTTATTCTATAGTCTTTGTATGAGCCAAGCGATCGTTAGATTTAATCACCATTGGTAGCTTGATTTATTGTAATGCTTTTTTTCCTCAGTTGGTCAGAACAAAAGTGGCAGATTTGTTACTTACTTGTTCAGATGATATTTTTCTGTGAAAATTCTTATTTTGGTCATACTTCCAAGACTATAATCTGTGATTCCGAAGTATAGTATCCACCGGTGCGGTGAATGACAGCAAAATTTCTATACAAATGGATAGTCAACTCACTATGTTTTGGGACACAGCCAAGGATCTGTCTCTATTTGTGCAAATTTATTGAAAATATTTGGTCATTAATAACATTAAAGGTCCCATTTTTCATGTTTTTTTGAAGCTTTGATTGTGTTTATAGTGTGCAATATAACATGTGTTCATGTTTCGCGTGTAAAAAAACAGTATTTTTCACATAATTTACTTATCTGTATACCGCTGTTTCCACTGTCATAAAAACGGGCTGATGACTTCCTTGTTCTATGAAGTCCCTCCTTCAGAAACACGTAACGAGTTCTGATTGTTCCAGCGGTTCCTGTGTTGTGATTCGACAGCAGCTTAGCGCTCCTTGCCCGGAAAGGTCACGCCTCTTACCATAACGTGTGCTGCACATAGTTTTACATGTGGATTATTGTGGTGTTGTGCCGAATGAACACAAAAGACAATAATTCCCGAGAGACTGAACGCTTTGTAGAGAGACAGAAAATGTACAATGTTAGCACTCACTCAGAAGAGTACCTCATATACGGAAAACAGCCATATACATAAACATAGTCCCCTCTTGTGGCCATTATGTGCACTGCAGTCCAACATAAACTATTGCAGTAAGGATACCACAATTATAATTTTCGGGAACCGAGTTAAACATAAATTGTAACCATTGATCTCTAAGTACAGCGTCCCTGGGAAGGCCAAACAAAGGGGATTGGACTGCGGGATGAAAATAACACAGTTTCGACGACATGGCGACAAACACACTCTACAAACGCAACTCTTGTGTATTCCTGTGGGCGGAGGTTAGTCAAAAAACTGTTTTAGTGACATCATTAAAGAAGGAAGTAGAGGGATGTAGTTCAAACTGGCCGTTCGATGTAGGCGACTTCTGTTAAATAAAATATCTCGCTTGGCATTGAACTTTGAGCTTTAAAATTTTACAGATTTTATTTATACTCTAACAACAACATTACACACTAACTAAAGTTTGAAACATGGGATCACGAAGAACGGGACCTTTAACAAATATTACTTATCATACTTGTACTTATCATAGCAGGTAATGTGAAGTCAAACAGCTATATTTTCATATCTATTCAAATTTGAATGTAAATTGTATGTTAAAGGGATAGTTCACCCAAAAATGAAAATTCTGTCATCATTTACTCACCCTCAAGTTGTTCCAAACCTGTAAAAATGTCTTTGTTCTGTTGAACACAAAGGAAGATATTTTGAAGTTTGTAACCAGGCTGCTTTGGGGCATCATTGACTTCCATAGTAGGAAAAAAAAATACTGCCCCAGAACTGCTCAGTTTCCCACATTTTTTAAAACATATTCCTTTGTGTTCAACATTACAAAAAAATGTTTGGAACAACCTGAGGGTGAGTAAATGATGATAGAATGTTCATTTTTGGGTGAACTATCCCTTTAAGCATGACTAGGCCAATGAAATGTTTGGTAATGACTTCAGTCTCTCTCTGTCTAGTTCCTCTGGAGTGAACACCAGCAGTGAAAGCTTTCCGAAGTCTCACTCGCACTACTCTGAGTTAAGTGACGCACACACTCCTTTCTCTGTGGAACTGACTCCAGACTCTGGCATTGTTGCCACACCAGTGAGTCAATTCAAAGTCAATATGATTGCAAAGTATCATGTTTGGTTTGATTGACACCTTATATGTCTATACTATACGGACATTGAATGTTGTCGTTGTGGTTGTTTTGTGTAGTTGCCATCCAGCCGGTTCAGGTTTGCCTCGTGGCACTGGCTAGAGGAGCATGATGTCCGCGGAGACCAGCTCGCCTGTCCCAGGGTCAGAGAGGGTAAGAGGACATTCTGGGTCACTATAAATTTTTTCAGTTTTACCATCATATAACCACTGGACACAGACCATCAGTGATGTCATCAAACAGGACCTGCTGAAGACGAGCTGTCTGTTAACGGTGAAGATGTATTTCTCAGAGGAGGAAGGAGGAAGAGGAGGGAGGATGAAGGACAGAAATGGGAGGAGAGACTCCAGGAGAACTGGGAGAACTGTGTGGTGAGACATCTATCTATCTATCTATCTATCTAATTTTTTTAAAGAAATTAATATTTTAAAGGGTTAGTTCATCCAATTCTGTCATTAATTACTCACCCTCATGTTGTTCCACACCGTAAGACTTTCGTTCATCTTCAGAACACAAATTAAGATATTTTTGATAAAATCCGATGGCTCAGTGAGGCCTGCATTGACAGCAAATAATTAATACTTTCAAATGCCAAGAAAGGTACTAAAGATGTATTTAAAACAGTTCATGTGACTACAGTGGTTCAACCTTAATGTTATGATGTGACGAGAATACTTTTTGTGTGCCAAAAAAAACAAAATAATGACTTTATTAAAGAATATCTAGTGATGGGCGATTTCAAAACTCTGCTTAATGAAGGTTTACGAATCTTTCGTTTCGAATCAGTGGTTCGGAGCGTGTATCTGCCCAAGTCACCTGATTTCAGTAAAGAAGGCTTTGTTACGTCATAAGTGTTTCGAAATGTCAATGGTTCACCACTGGGGGGTGTGACTTTGGCAGTTTAATCCGCGCTCCGAACCACTGATTCACAACAAAAGATTTGTATATCTTTGAAGCTTCATGAAGCAGTGTTTTGAAATTGCCCATCATTAGATATTGTTGAATAAAGATGTTTTGTTTCTTGTTGCATCATAACATTAAGGTTGAACCACTGTTTTTAGTAAGTTTTTAGTAGCTTTTTGGGCGTTTAAATGTGTTAATTATTTGCTGTCACCTGAGCCATTGGATTAAAAAATATCTTAATTTGTGTTCCGAAGATAAACGAAGGACTTACGGGTGTGGAACGAAATGAGGGTGAGTAATTAATGACAGAGTTTTCATTTGTGGGTGAACTAACCCTTTAATTCAGTAAGAACACATTAACCCTTTGATGCACACGCTATGAAAACCCCTTCTAATGCACAACATGGGTCTAAAATGACCCGTATTCATTTCCTATGTTATTTCAATCATGGCTGAGTGTTTCTTTGCTGAATCTTTGAAAGAAATGTATCATCATTTATTTATTCCAGGTATTCCTTAAATATCTTGTTTTTGATTTTCACAAATCATTATGTTTATTTTTTCTTTCTTACTTTATAAACAAACACAGTTTTTGTATTTCCACATCAATTTTACACACATGGGTCCAAAATGACCCATATAGAAACCTTTGCAAATTTTTACAAGTTGGAACATATTTACTGCTATACTGCTATTAAACTATTCATCTGCCACATCTGCTTTTGTATATTTGAAGGATGCAAGTCTTATTATATTTCATATAATATACTATATATTATATTTCATTATTTTTAATTTTTGTCATAAATCAATGCTATTGGTCACCCTTTACGTCTGTCAGTATTCCTGAAAAGTAACAGTTTTGGACAAGGTTTCTGTCCAACAGTGAAATAATAAGTATATCGATCATCGGTTTGATGTGTATTTGAAAATATTATCCAGAGTGTTAGTATGGCTGTTCCATACTAAAATGGCTGAAATGGTTATAGAGATGCTGCAGAATACGGGTCATTTTAGACCCATGTTGTGCATTAGAAGGGTAGTGATACAAAAATGAGTTTTATTCAAAAAGTAAGAAAGAAAAAATGAAAATGAGGATTTGTGATGATCAAAAACAAGTTCATTGAGGAATACCTGGAATACTGAATGATGAAATTAATTTCTTGGAAAGATATAGAAAATAAAAAAATCAGTCGGGTCATTTTTGACCCATGTTGTGCATCAAAGGGTTAAATGGATCAAAAGTGACAGTAAAGACATTTATAATAATTGCAAAATATTTATAATTCAAACAAATGCTGTTCTTTTGAAATTTATATTAATTAAAGGATCCTGGAGAAAAATAATATATCACGGTTTCCACAAAAATATTATTCAGCATAACCTTTTTCAACATTGCTAATGATAAGAAATGTTTCTTGAGTAGCAAATCAGCATATTAGAATGATTTCTGAAGGGTCATGTGACACTGAATACTGAAGTAACGATACTGAAAATTCTATCTATCTAGCTTCATATTGCATTCACAGTTCTGTCTCTGTGATGGCAGGTGCTGAACTTGTCTTATCAGGACCTGGGAGATCCATACCAGCTGGAGAACTTCATCCGCATCCTGAGGAGACTGATCCGGGTGGAACGTCTGCAACTGGTGGATAATGCACTGAGGGATCTCAGTTCTGTCAGACTGCCAAGGTACCAAACTAACCTTTACACTATAATAACTGCAAGATGTATTTATTTTAGTGCTCATGAATGTAACTCTGAACACTGATGACACTGTGGAAATGAGCTGATGGAGTGCAGATCTGGTTGGTTATAACACAAATTCCCCTTGATCTTTCAATGGAGGTGGTCCTATTATATTGCATTGGTTGTTATGTAACATTGTAGTGTATGGCTGTGTAAAAATACATGTAGTGCAACTTTAGCTGTGTGCTGTAATCTCATATGAGGAGTTTATTTTACAGTAAGAAGGAAACTGTTAATTATGTATCAGCATCAAACTCAGCCTCTTTAATCCCAATGTTTTTTTTGTTTTTGTTTTTTAATATGGGTCTTGCTGATAAAAGATTATATTTGCATTAATAATATTAATATTTCATTTATAATCATGACGACATTAATTGAATTTTACAATTACATGACATAAAATTAATTTTACATATTTTTTCTCCAGAACTTCAAATTGTCTTGCGGATTTCCTAGACACAATTTCTGGAATGTCATAAATTTCAATTTATGGGCTAAACTAAATATAAAAAAAATTTAATATTTTTCAGCCATAATGAATGAGACTTATTAATACAGTGGCTCCAAAAAGGATTTGGTCACACTTAGTGTCAGTGAATATCATTTCACTAGATATAATTTATATAATACATACAATATAGTCAATCTTTTCTCTTCACTATAGATCAACACATTGCACATTTGTGTGTGAAATATTTGGCTTCAAAAATGTCGTTGTATTTTTTTTCTTTAGAATAATCCTGCTTTAATATTTTATCATCTAGTCCAACGACATTCATACATTTCATACAATTTCATACAATGTGAGTTTAGTATATAAGGCAGAACATTGTGGCACATTACAATCACTAACAAAACCTGTGAGTGAGAATGTGCATGTGTTATAGATGTAAAATCCTGAATCTTCACCGGAACAACTTGACGTCCATTCGTCAGCTGCCAAAGGTTCCTGAGATCCAGCACTTGTGCCTGTCTGAAAACAGTATTTCCTCTCTGGGCGAGTTGTCCCTGCTGAGGAGCGCGCCGCTCAGATCTCTGACCCTCAAATGCAACCCCTGCCAGTTTCTGGAGGACTACCGCTCACGGTGAGAGAAATGTTTTACTTCATCGGAATGGTACAATACTTGGTAATAGTTTTGGGATTTGCTATATGAACACGCACACAAAAATTATGGACATGATTCAAAAAGGTTAAATGGTCCTGAAAAAATAGTCACACTTGTACTGTTCATGGTCAAAAAATGACTGCATTGATAATGAAAGGGAAGCAAAATTAATCTAGTGGAAAAGTTGGGTACTGCATCCAAACAAAATCTTACTAAAAGCTCATTTTTTGGGATATCAACCTCAAATTTGGAACACAACTTGTTTAGATATGGCTTTGATTTTATTTTGGAATGTATATTTCATATAAAATTTAAAAATAGTATTTTTATGCATTTTTCATAATAATAAACTTAAACTTCTGTAACATTTTTACTTTTTTTTATTTTTATTTTTTTACTTTTTTAACTTAAGCAATATTCTGCCTTGTGTCTTCTTTAAAAAGAGACTAAACCTAAGTCTGTGCTTCAAAGCATTCAAGATTTATGACAGTTGAAGTAGGAAATTTCATTTTTAGGTCTATGATTAGGTAATAAATGGATCATAAATATTCTATAAATATAATTTAGTAGCATGAAATCCCTTAAAAATACAAAATATTAAATAAAAAACACTATCATACTAAAATATAGTACATTCATTTAATTGAGATAATAAAAAATAAAATCTGTCATTTTTGACCACCAAACGAGCAGCACCAGAGGCTTAAATGTAATTTCATAATTACTTCTATTCTATATATTTCTTTGAAATGTTCATTACATTGTTCTTAACAGTTTACTGGTGAATGATACTGACAAATATTTAATGTAAACTAAAATTTAATGTAATTCCTATTGAAATGTCTATGTCATGTTTTTAAAAATATTTGAAATTGCAATTTAGTACATTTAAAATACATTTACTTTGAATGTAATATTGAATAACACGCTACAGTTAAAAATTAAGTTCTTTGCATGTGCCTTAGTTTGTTACTCAACAAAACAAGATAATAATTGTACTTCTTTAAAGCACAACAAAAGAATATTGTAATCTAAAATACAAAGTGCAGTTTGTAAGTTTGTAAGCACCAAACCTGTATGAATGTCTTTCTTCTGCTGAACACAGAAGATATTTAAAAAGAATATGGGTAACTAAACAGTTGATGGACCCCACTGACTTCCATAGTACAGGCAAAATACTATGGAAGTCAATGGGGCCTATCAACTGTTTGGTTACTGACATTCTTCTAAATTTCTTTAGTGTAAACAATGACAAAACTTTCTTTTTTTTTTTAAGTGTGTTAAGAAACTTGAAAAGTGTATTGTAAATAAATGGTCTTTTATTTCAGCATAATATATTATCTGCAAGTACAGTTTTTTAAAAAAGTACACTACAAGTGCATATTCAGTACAATTAAGCACACTTCTATTTCACATAGATACATAGATCACCACTGAGCTTTTAATAACTTGCTGTCAAAACAGTGGATTGCTTAAAACTAATCAGCTAATTACAGATTTTAATTATTATAAAACGCCATACAGCATCATTTGTCTCAGAAATCGTATAATGTCCCAAGTTAACAGCTATGCCAGAAGATATAATTTACTAAAAAAAAAAAGAGCTGACCAAAGATTGATAGCTCATTCCGAGCGTTCAAAGAGAGCCAAGTCTAACCTTGAGATTTGTGCCGTTTCCTCCGCAGTGTGTTCTTCTGTTTGCCAAAACTTCAAGTTCTGGATGGCATTCCAAAGCTACCGGAAGATTCCGTGCCTCCCTCCTCACCAGCAGCATCCAGATTGTGTACCATTCTCTGACATCGCAACAGCAAAACCTGAAGCCAAGATCTGAATCCAATGTACTGTAGCGTCAGAGTGAACTGTGAAAGCTCCATTAATGCCCTTGTATATAGTTGTAAACTCTCAAATGTACTCTTTTGAGCTGATAAAAGTACATTTTTTATTAAAGCTATTTTTGTACTTGTACTTCACATTTACACATTTCATCTACTCAAAATAAACCTGCATTGACTTAAGACAGCAGCAGCCAAGATATAAATTAAAAAAACACTATTATCAAAGCATGGGTGGCTACATATAGAATGGATCATAGCGCTTCCATTGTATTTAGGACTGTTCAGGTCCCAGTATGTAATTCAGTCTATTTGGTTGCTCAATGACCAGCCAACCCTTGGCTTTGTTAAGTTCACACTTTGTCCTGAGGGCTGTTTTGACAGACGAGTCCGTTCTTGGGTGGTATTGCTTGATGCTTGGCTGGTGTGAAGAAAGGGCACAGAGATTAAATCAGATACAGTCATGTGACACTGCGGTTAGCAGCAGATAAAACTGATGATGTCACAGCTAACCGTTTCATGTTCTCAAAGGCTTCTGTGGACAGACGCATATGAATAATATCTTAAATTGAAATTAAAACTGTGACCACGGTCCTGCAGGAAAGATTGGGCCTTGTGCTTTGTCTGTCACTTCTCCTTTAAGACAAACATAATTGTTCTTAGATATAATCAGAGTACAATAGTGTACCTCAGAGAGGATGTGTTTTTGTATGCAAAACCTGGAAGTGAGTTAGCATTTTAGGACTTCCTTACGGTTCCATCGCCCTAAAGTCTATGTTTTTTTTATGGGTTTTTGCTAAATCGCCTGAAATAAGCTCTTTGGTTAACAAAGCCTCTAAATATTTTCATGTTTTGATCTATGACATAAAACACATTTTTTTAAACCTTTATTATGTCTAAAAAACGGCGGTTGCTAACAAGTTGCTAAAAGGGACTACTTCCTTTGGCGGAGACTTTAGACATCATCATGATAAACAGGACATTTGGACAGCATTTCTCATGAAAAAGTGGATAAGTATTCATACACAGCACAGATCATAATCAGCGAGCATGTTTATAAATAAAGTTGTTTTTTAAATACAGTTTGAGGACGCTTGGTGGTGACGACGTTGATCCGCGTCCATGGTGTGCTGTAGTCCGTTTATAGCCTACTGTTAGCCTTTTATATCTGACGACTTTATTTAGGCTTCAAAATGTATACATTTTGTTTTAACTTGTAAAGATTATCCTAATAGACAAAACGTGTAAGTGTCATAACCCTTTGTTAAAGGATTAGTTCACTTTCAAATTAAAATTTCCTGATAATTTACTCACCCCCATGTCATCCAAGATGTCCATGTCCTTCTTTCTTCAGTCGAAAAGAAATTAAGGTTTTTGATGAAAACATTACAGGATTTTTCTCCATATAGAGCTTGGCAAACTACGTCACTGCGCGTTGCATTCTGGGTAGTCGCCGCCATGTTTTATGTCACGCTCAGGAGCGTACAATGACAATAAATACAAATCACTAGATGAAAAAACGACTTTATTTACGTTCATTTTTTAAAGAGCTGCTTGTACTTACTGAAAATAAATGGACTTCAATGGAGCCCAAACGGTTGAAGGTCAAAATTACAGTTTCAGTGCAGCTTCAAAGTGTTCTATGCGATCCCAGACAAGAATTAAGGGTCTCAGTCATTTTCTAAAAAAAATAATAATAATAATTTTATACGTTTTAAACATAAATGCTTGTCTTGAACTAGCTCTCCTCTTCTTCTGTATTTGAATTCCAAAGACACTGCTAAGTGTATTACTGCCCTCCACAGGTTAAAGTTTGAACTAAATTGTCATATACAATATGCTAGTGCAAGTATATAACAATTAAATCAAACTTTGACCTGTGGAGGGCAGTAATACACTTAGCAGCGTCTACTGCCGGAATTCTAATAGAGAAGAAGAAGAGAGCCAGTTTAAGATGCGCATTTATGGTTAAAAGGTATATAATTTTTTTTTTATTTTTGGTTTCTCTAGATAAGACCCTTATTCTTCATTTGGGATCGTGTAGAACGCTTTGAAACCGCACTGAAACTATAATTTTGACCTTCAACCATTTGTGCTCCATTGAAGTCCACTATAGAGTCTGGGAACGTGACGTCAGCAGCGCATTGCATTCTGGGACATTAGGTCACGGACAGTACAGTAGAGACTGGGAAATAGTGGAGGAAGATGTTAAAATTTATATT
Organism: Chanodichthys erythropterus; assembly: GCF_024489055.1. Taxonomy (NCBI): domain Eukaryota; kingdom Metazoa; phylum Chordata; class Actinopteri; order Cypriniformes; family Xenocyprididae; genus Chanodichthys; species Chanodichthys erythropterus. The sequence continues at coordinate 24,881,549 of NC_090227.1, forward strand.
ATACATTTAAAAACATATTAGAATGGTGAACGCTGGCTGTGGTATGAACTATATACTGACCAGCGTGGAAAACGAATGTGAAATGTAGCGCCATTTTGTCCCATTTTCGGGACATTCTAAAAAGCTTAACGTGGCATAATGTAAGTAAACATCATACTAATAGCCCAGAATTTGAACGCAACGTGTTTAATTTCACGTTAAACGTTTTCCTCCCATAGAAACTGTAAGTAACAGTTACAGCAAAGCAGATATGAGCCTAGAATATGAACAGAACCCGTCTTATTACACGTTAAGTCACTGTCCATTAACTGTTTTCTTTATGGGAGGAAAATGCCTGTGTTAAATGTGCGTTCATATTCTGGGATCGTCTGCTTTTCTGTAGTAAACACCAAACTAATAAAGCATTAGCATTAGTAAATTAAGCCACGTTAAGCTTTTTCACGTTAAGCATGTTTTATTGTCCCTCATTTTCTGCCTTCCGGCTTAGAAACACAATGGTGAAAGTGAAACTCAAAATAATTTTGACCAAAATTTGGCTTTGTCATTTGTATTTATTACAGATTAATAACTTCTGATCCGTTTGAATATGTACGTGCTCACGCCATGAATAATGTACACTCAAAAAAATGATCCTTTAAACCTACTTAATTTTATTATGGACAGTGGTTCCACACAAGCAAATTGTTTTTTATTAACATTAATAGAATTTTTTTAATCTATGTAAAATTCTTGTGTTGTGACAACACAACTGAATGAGGACAAATCTATTTAAAATAGTAATGTCAAATCAAATCAATGCAATTGCTTCCCTGTAACTTAAACTTGTTAAGTTTAGTGGACATGCTTTAGTTTATTTAAAACCAGCCAAATATGTTTCATTCAACCAACAAAAGGAGATTTGTTTCAAATAACTCAATTAAATTATGGACAGTGGTTCCATCCAATTAGGTTTTGTTACTTTAACTCAGTGATTTCTATTTAAAGTAACTCACTTCAAAGCAGCATTTATTTGTGTGTGATTACCTTGTAGAGACAAAAAAAAAGACAAGATATGTAACAAGTTATCAAACTGTATTTGTCAGTTGCAATAAACTATGTTTTAAACAGCCTATTCAGTCATTACATTCAAGAATCTTTAAACTTGTGCAAATGCTTTTAACAGTCTGATGTAAAAGTAATTTTAGATAATGTTAGAATCAAAAGACTTCTGCAAACTCAGAAAGTGAAAATTAACCTAGAAAAAAAAACAAAAAACAAAGGATAAATACAATTAAATTTTTTTTATACAAATTTACAAAAAAAAGTGTCCAGATGGTACTGTGCCCTTCAATGCACTTTATTGGATAACTTGTTGCCATCAACTTTTGCAGTGCTTTGAAAGTATACCTGAATCCAGGAGGGTAGCTCAAATTCAGTCCATATTTTACTCTCATCAACATGGCTGTATATGGCATATGGGACACTGCTAAGGTCTGAAGAACCTTTTGCCCCTCTAACACCACTCCAACATCTGCTAGGCTCTCTTCTATATCTGCACCTTCCAGTCTTATGAAATAAATCCCCATCAAAGTCTTCTGAATCGCCTCCTGTCCTGTCCTAGTGTGGATATTAAAAAAAAAAAAAAAAAAAAAAACAGTACTCTTAAATTCCTGTGTATTAACTTTAACAAAGCATTTAGCATCCTTGAAAATAAACAACATTTTAAAATGCACATATACTCACCATATACAGATCAGACTGCTAGGGCCTTCTTTCATGTAGACACAGAGAGATTTGATTGTGCACTCTCTCTTCAGTTCAATGTCACCATTCTAAAGATGCAAACAACAACAACAACAACAACAACATTACCCAAATATAGCCTTTACCCTTTAAAATGAAAATAATTCACCTTTCCATAGGATTACCCTGCCATTGCTCCCATCATACTCAACCACTTTCAGTTATCCATCCTCCTCATGCTTTACATCAGGTGTGTGAAAGCTTGCTCTTAGAGGGACTGTTCTGCGGAGTTTAGCTCGACCCAAATTAAATGCACCTGAACCATCAATGTTTTTTTGAATTTTCAAATAAGAACAAAGTGTTAAACTTTCAGCTTGCGCTGGGGTAAGTTAGAGCTAAACTCTGCAGAACATTGTCCATTAACAATAGTGTTATACATGTAACATCTGTCAGTTACTTTGCATTTATTGTATTTATCATGGTAATAAACAATCTTATATCTGTTTTTTTATGCATGCTCATGACCATAACCCCAGTGAGAGAATATTGTTTTAAAGGGTTAGTTCACCCTAAAATTACATTTCTGTCATTTGTTACTCACCCTCATGTCGTACCACACCAGTAAGATCTTCGTTCATCTTCTGAACACAAATTAAGATATTTTTGCTGATATCCCAGGGTATCTGATCTACTCAAAGGCAGCAACGTCATTGCACCTTTTGACGTCCAAAAAGGTAGTTAAAAATATGGTTAAAGTAGTCCATGTGACTGCAGTGGTTCAACTTTAATGTTATGAAGCGATAAGAATACTTTTTGTGGTCAAAAACAAAACAAACATTATGACTTTATTCAACAATTGGAACTGTCATCCTTGTTTACATCCGAATGCCAACTTAGTATAGGCTGAAGCTGAACACGTGCATTTGATGCTGACACAGGAGTCAGCCAATAACGAGCTGTTATTCGGACGTAAACAAGTCAGTCAGCAGTGAGTTCACTACGTATGACAACAGTTTAAATTGTTGAATAAAGTCATTATTTTTGTTTTTGTGCAAAATAGTATTCCCGTCACTTCATACCATTAAGGTTAAACCACTGCAGTCACGTTGACTATTTTAACCATGTTTTTAACTATATTTCTGAACGTCAAAAGGTGTAATGATGTTGCTGCCTATGAGTAGATCAGATACCCTCAGATTTCATCAAAAATATCCTAATTTGTGTTCTGAAGATGAATGAAGGTCTTACCGGTGTGGAACGACATGAGGGAGAGTAATGACAGAAATTAAATTTTGGGGTAAACTAACGCTTTAATTTAAGGTTTTGTTGAGTGTAGTTTTTCATACCAGTGTAGTGGGCACCAAGAGATGTTTAATTTTTTGTCCAAGGACGACTCCTCAATTTGAAAACATCCGTTTTCCAGAGTATCCATCCAGCTTGACAACGAATGTTGACACCAATGGGATAAATTTAAAACAAAGACGTTATGAAGAGCAGGTTTAGCAGTTTTATTGTGCCAAGCCATGGGTTCTAACTAACTACTTTTATTAAAACCTAAAAAGACAAATACAGTGCTTCACTTACCTTAGCCAAAACGCCATTTTCTCCTTCAATAAATCTCCTTCCTTTATTTCACCAAAGACAGTGACGAACTCCAAAAACCATGATGAAAAACTGTCATAAAAAAGTAATATCAGATAAAATGTCAAAATGTATGCATCTGCAAGGTGAACGTGGCATTATTTGTACAATTTTACTGGGACTTGCATAGCTTAGAAACTACACTGGGAGGTTTTAGGAGCTAAAACGCTTTACCCCATTTTCACAGACTAAAATGCATATTTTAGCTGTTTTAACTGAAAGCAAATTGTACTGATACATCTTAAAATATGTGGATGTCATTGTTTTATCTAAAGATGCACACCAGTAATGTTTTTTCTAGTTTACGTTTATAAAAGCTACAATGCCCTAATTGAAATAATGCCTAATCCTGGTTTAGCCTAAGCCCTGTCTGTGAAACCAGGCCTTAATATACCAAGACTGTGATAATCAAAGACCAAACTCTGAAACACAATTCCAATAAAAGCAGATGAGCCCAAAATATCAACGCAATGCGTTTAGTTACACGATAAGCGTTTTCCTCCCATGTTTTACATGCTTAACATAGCTATTAATACCGAAACAGCAATCTAAAAATATCAAATTCTGATGATGATGATAGCCTAAACCACATGCTATTCGTGCAGATTAACCTAAAATATGAACGACGTTTACGTTAACTAAACGCGTTGCATTCATATGCTGGATTCGTCTGCATTTAACGTTAGTTTATTAATAAGGTGCGTACTGAGTTTTAACTTTTAATATCACTGTCTTAGTGCATGAAGCCACGTAAAACTTTTTCAAGTTAAGCGTTTTACACAACAGATTAGTGTAACAAGTACAAGTATGTTACAAATAAACACGCATCTTTCAATCGCATGGAATCATCCATTAATGGCACAATAAACGTTAAACAATAAAGTTTAACACAATATTCAATATCAATATATTAAAAACATCCCAACGCAGACTTTGCGAAACACTAACAGAAATTTAAGCCTTTAGATTAACTTTTTATTTTCTTACCTCACTGACTGACGTCTGACGCCATTCACCTTGCCACCTCCTTCGCGCCGTCTTCATCAAATACGTTGGAAGTCGTCACATCCGTTTTTTTGAATCGCGAACTTAAACACTTTACATTAGTTTAACGACTGATAATTAAGTATAGTGGAGATTGGCACAGTTTCAGTTAATGAAACGCAATACAATAGTGTTTTGGTGGGAAAAGAAATGTATGTGTGTTATTTTAACAAAACAGATTAGGGTAAAACCAACAGTGCTGCAAAACCATTTTTTTGAGTGTACGAAAACGCGTTTAGAAATGTCATTTGTGATATAGGCCTAGTTGCGATCACTCTCCGTGTTGATAAAGCAACACCTCTGATTCATTGTTCAGCTTGTCTCGGTAAGAAATCATGTATTCCATTTAGGTCCAGTAAATCTTACTTGGTGTAGCGATTCCACAATATAATTAATTTCAGAGCTGCATTACAGATGGTCATGCTGTTATGTTATCCCTTAATGCTTTAACATGAAGAAATCAGGGCGATATGATGATATGCTGGCTGAGATCAATCTATATTGTGTTTATTATTTTATCTGGCAGATATATCGGTGCCACTTAGTTATTAAAAACTGAAACAGAGAAATCTCTTTTGTCCTGTGTGTGGTCCGATAGAAGGCGTCAGTATGATTTCTATTTGTGTATATATCGTGTCCTGGCCACACGACTGAGCGATCGAATGAACACAAGAGATTCAAATATTAGTCCATTTATTTTCAGTAAGTACAAGCAGCTCTTTAAAAAATGAACGTAAATAAAGTCGTTTTTTCATCTAGTGATTTGTGTTTATTGTCATTGAACGCTCCTGAGCGTGACATAAAACATGGCGGCGACTACCCAGAATGCAACGCGCAGTGACGTAGTTTGCCAAGCTCTATATGGAGAAAAATCCTGGAATGTTTTCATCAAAAACCTTAATTTCTTTTCGACTGAAGCAAGAAGGACATGGACATCTTGGATGACATGGGAGTAAATCAGGAATTATCAGGAAATTTTCATTTGAAAGTGAACTAATCCTTTAAACATAGAGCTTATTTTTTGCAATTTTCCAAAAGTTTATGGGGAAAATGCAGGCTTTCAAGCGAGGGAACCCATGCGCCACTAATCCGGGTTGGCCTACAAAAACACGTCATCTCTGAGGTAACGTACTCTATTTATGTGTACATTTTAAAATGTGTTTTTACCTGCTGTCGCAAACGCAACCGCGTGCATCAGCGAAATGTAGGTAGCCTACTGTCATTATTTATCATAGATTTACGTATAAAAGGCACAAAACATTGTATTTTTTTAATCTTGATGTTTAGCATAAACCTCAATTGATAGCCCTACATGCCCTTATATAAACATTGAAAGCATAATTCGCACACTGGCTATGTAACCACCGCATATGCTCAAGGCTTCACATTCAAAAGCCATCGTCCGTTAAGTTCAGCTTATCTTTTCAGCGGCGATCACTAATTCATATGCGCTTTAGTGTTTTGTTTTAATTTTGGTGTCAATTTCAGCGCCACTGAAACCTGAGCCGAGAAGACTGTGTGAGCGGGAAAGCGAGGAACAGAAAAACAAGAGATCTGACAAAATTTTAGGCCTACAGCTTTTAAAATCTGTGAAGCGGTTTTGTTTGTCAGCAGACCTATGCTTCCCTACGGAGAGCATTTTTTTCCAGCGTTTCCTAAAGGATTCATTACAGCTGCCTGAAAAATGATAACAATGCAGATATGCTAGCTCACAACAACAGAAAAACAAAAAGGCTAAAAGGAAATTGAAAAAGGCATACACTAAAATAAGTATAAAGTGAAGTGAAATGACGTGATCTATACGCTTGTGCATTTAACCCATTTATGTTAGTGGACACACATTAGAAGCATAGGCTATATGGTAACATTTTACAATAAGGTTATATTTGTTAGCACTGGTTAACATGAACTAACAATGAGCAATACTACAGCATTTACAGCATCAATCTTATAGATAAAGGGTTAGTTCATTCAAAAATGAAAATTCTGTCATTATTTACTCACCCTCATGTCGTTCCAAAACCATAAGACCTTTGTTCATCTTTGGCTCACAAATTAAGATATTTTTGATGAAATATGTGAGATTTTTGGCCTCCGATAGACTGCAGCATTATTGCCACTTTCAAGGCCCAGAAATGTAGTAAAGACATCATTAAAATAGTCCTTGGGCCTCATTTATAAAATGTTGCCCAGAAACCGTCCTAAACTTACGATCATTTCTCAGATGTGTGTACATGTGATTCATAGAATGAACATAAACACAGAAAATGACTGTCCGGCTCACTTTCAGATGCGAAATCTATAAATCGCAAATGATCTTGAATTTGCGTGCAGCTGAATGGTTTCAGTTCTCCGTGTTTTAAACAACACCTAATTAAAGGTAGCCTGACTACGTCAGACTTCCTACTTCCGCTCAATTTCATTTCGCTTCTGTACTCAGTCTGATACAGCGTCAGAGCTTTCTGTTTGCCACCGGTCTGGAAACAGCCGGGCCAATCAACGAACAGAGGGCGGGCTGAGAGCCATGAAGTAGATGCTAAACGCTGAGTTTTACATTGTAGGTTAGAGAAATCGAAAACCGAAACGACCGCGGAAATGGGAAACGAGACACGGGATGCAATTCGCTCTGTTATGGAGAACATTCAACTCTTTTTCAAACTGAAGCCAGAACAAGAAGAGTGTTTGATAAACATTTGTTTTATCATGTGTTTACAACAGGTTTAAAGTGGAAGTTCAATCATAGATTTGAGTTCGATGCATGATGTCTGTGCTTCGATGCGGCTGTACAGGCGCATAACATATGTCATAACTAAACGTATCTGATTGGCTTACGGGTAACCAATGATTTTAAACTTCAGACAAGCGCCCCCTAGCGAGAGAGAAAACACTTCTCTATTATGCCATTCCAGACTCTGTCTACGAAGCAAAGTGAAGTAGCAGAGTCTGGTATTACCAGGCTAAATTAAAGGTGCCCTAGAACTTTTTTAAAAAAGATGTAATATAAGTCTAAGGTGTCCCCTGAATGTGTCTGTGAAGTTTCAGCTCAAAATACCCCATAAATTTCTTTTAATTCATTTTTTTAACTGCCTATTTTGGGGCATCATTATAAATGAGCCGATTCAGGGCTACTGGCCCTTTAATTCTCGTGCTCCATGCCCACGGAGCTCGCGCTTGCCTTGAACAATGCGTAAACAATGTTTACACAGCTAATATAACCCTCAAATGGATCTTTACAAAGTGTTCGTCATGCATGCGGCATGCATGCGTCGGATTATGTGAGTATTGTATACTGTTATATTGTTTACATTGATTCTGAATGAATTTGAGGCTATGCTCCGTGGCTAACGGCTAATGCTACACTGTTGGAGAGATTTATAAAGAATGAAGTTGTGTTTATGAATTATACAGACTGCAAGTGTTTAAAAATGAAAATAACGACGGCTCTTGTCTCCGTGAATACAGTAAGAAGCGATGGTAACTTTAACCACATTTAACAGTACATTAACAACATGCATAAAACATTTAGAAAGACAATAACAAATATCACTAAAAATATCATAATATCATGGATCATGTCAGTTATTATTGCTCCATCTGCCATTTTTCGCTGTTGTTCTTGCTTGCTTACCTAGTCTGTTGATTCAGCTGTGCACAGATCCAGACGTTCTGCCCTTGTCTAATGCCTTTCATAATGTTGGGAACATGGGCTGGCATGTGCAAATATTGGGGGCGTACACCCCGACTGTTACATAACAGTCGGTGTTATGTTGAGATTCGCCTGTTTTTCTGAGGTCTTTTAAACAAATGAGATTTATATAAGGAGGAAACAATGGAGTTTGAGACTCACTGTATGTCTTTTCCATGTACTGAACTCTTGTTATTTGACTATGCCATGATAAATTCAATTTTTCATTCGAGGGCACCTTTAATGTCATTTACATATAAAACATCACCAGTCATCGTCCAAATCCTTGGCGAGCTGCAAGAATAGCTTAGATTTCCAAAAACCTGCAGTAATCTGACCAGGAAAAGTCTGTATGTCTGCTCAGACCCTGACGTAGTACTAAGCACTTTTCCATGTCAAAGACCATTTTTATAAATATGAGCGTTGGTGTGGATTGAAGTGTATGCGCATTCTAACATCAAATCTGTGTGTACGCATGCTTTATAAATGAGGCCCCTTGTGTCTACAGTGGTTCAACCTCAATGTTACAAAATGACAAGAATTCTTTTTGTGCACAAAAATAAATAAATAAATAAAGTCGTTATTTTAGTCGTGTTTTTTTTGCACACAAAAAGTATTCTCACCAAAAAGCTCACAGATTTCATCAAAAATGTCTTTGTGTTCCGAAGATGAACAAAGGTCTTATGGGTGTGGAACGACATGACGGTGAGTAATTAATATGCAAGTCATTTCAGGTCATTATTATGCAATTCTTTTGTCTTCTCAGGTGTAAATGAGCCATTAATCATGATCATTCATGCCTCCATGCATACTGTGTTTCTTGACAAAAAGTGTCTTACAAAAACTAAATATATTGTTTTATGAAGGAGTAGTAATTTATAGTAATTTTAGTAATTCAGAAATAATTCTGAAGCAAAAACTCTAGTCTACAACCTCCAATACCCAAAAGTCTTGTGAACACAGATTTAATATACTTTTTTTGGCCTTATTTCAGTGACTGAAGTTTTTTGTTTTTTCAATAACCACGCATAAACATTATTCCTTCAAAAATACAAACATGTACATACATGTTCCTCACAATTTATGGTCAAACTCATTCAGAATCAAATGTAAACATCGCGATTAGACATGCTGCATGACGAACACTTTGTAAAGATCCCTTTTGAGGGTTATATTAGCTGTGTGAACTTTGTTTATACAATAATAGAGTCGAGAGGGGGCGGAGAGCACGAGCGATTAAAGGGGCTGCGGCCTGAATCGGCGCATTTCTAATTATGCCTCAAAATAGGCAGTTAAAAAATAATTTAAAAAAATCTATGGGGTATTTTGAGCTGCAACTTCACAGACACATTCAGGGGACACCTTAGACTTATATTACATCTTGTAAAAAAACGTTCGATGGCACCTTTAAATTTTAATGGATATTTTTAAATATACCAGGTTCTGTCATGAAACTCTAGATGACGCAGACTGAGGGGACCTTAACTCTACCTGCTGACAATCACATTGTTAACTACACTGCATAAGCTGATTGGTTCCTGTTGCATCTGTAGCCAATGAATTTGCTGAACAGCATTTAAATAGTTGGTCAATGTTTGTGTAGCAGTTTGCAGTGTGCCTTCAGAGTTCCTCTGAAACCCTCCACCATCCCCAGCTCCACCTGTATAAATCTGCTATGGGTAATTACATATATATATGCAATTTGTGCAGCAACAGCATGTCTTACATGTGTGTATGTATTGGCTGTAGCAAGTCTCTGTACTTGCTCTACAGCAGCGTGGTAAATCTATTCCGCCAAGACCAAATGCCTTTACATTGTCATATCCATTAACATGCTAAACTCTTCAGAGTTGTCATGATAGAAATACCAATATGTACTAGACAAATGTGGTCTGTTTCTTGAAGAATGAGAGGTAGAAAATGTTTTTGGGATGATTTCAGTACATTTTGTTTTACCATTTCATCCAAGGCTCTTGCTCTCCTCTAAGACTGACTGCAGAGCTCTCGCCCGAATCTACACATTACCTCTGTGTCACTTCTGCTGAATCTCATCAGCCTTCCAGGAATTGCAGGATGAAAGCAGAGCAAAGAGATTTTTCCTCTACTCCAAACATCAGCACACCCGCCAGACTTTGTGCATGATTAAAAGAGGATGAGCGTTAAATCCTTCACCAATTTTTATTCCGCTCACAATGCCATTATCAACAAAACGGCACAAAAATATTTCTCTGTTAATCACTTTCAGAACAGAAAACTTGAGAAAAAAATCTAACATACAGATATTTATTTTAAATATAAAGTATTAAAGCTGAGCACTTAACAGGAAAGCTGGTTTCACCAATATTACATCAATGAATAAATCTAAAAAATCATGTGTCCAAGAAAATAAAAAGGTGACAAAACAAGATTATTCCATTTTATATAATATAAAAAACAAAGTAAATACAAAACAAAATAAATACAAATTTTCAATATTGTAGTGATTTAGCATACATTCAGAACAAATCATTTTGAGTAAGCTAATCTAGCCATTTTGTTTACTTTTTGCATATTCAAATTCTACATCTGAATATTATGTCTCTTATTAATTCTCATTTTCAATGTGCCATTCATTTCTCTGCTGTCATAACAGTGACAATAAGACTTAGACGACCAGGTCCAGTAGCACACAAAACACTAGTTTATACTAGAATAGAAGTTGGTAGATCGGCTTGAAAAGAAAAGAGAGGGGGGGGGGGGGGGGGACACAATAAAAATAGTTTACCATAACAGAGTCAGTCGACAAAGATATCAGGAGCCAAATCCCCCTGGCAAGATGAACTACATTTGAGAAAGTTTTCCTTATAATCTCGATGAGGCACTTGGTGAAAAGCAAATAAAAATCAGTATTTAACTAAGTGAATTTGGTTTATGTTTAGGCAGCAGTAATCCCACTATGGTAAATAAGCACATACAGTACAACATTTAAAAATGACGAACTTTCTACAGCTACAATTATCTGCTTGAATTACATGTAAACATTCATGTAGTGACGTCTGTTGACCCAAGCACCTTGCCAAACTCACCCATGATACAATATTTCTGCATTGCATTATTCATCAACAAGATGGATGAATTACCAACACAAATGTGGGCAGGGCCAGGTGAGGATTTAAGGCTGATTGGTGACTGCTGCCTGTCCATCAAAATCAGTCATAACTGTTAAAAGGTTTACTTCAAAGATGGAATATATCTTGTATGTGGAGCCACAACTGATTAAAAAATGGCAAATCTTTCAGTGCAAGAGATTTAAACTGAACTTATTCACTGCTCCTTAGAAGAAGAAACAACAGACAGACGTACAGTAAAGGCAGACAGCAGGTGTTTGGTCTGTAAGTCTTTGGGCGTTTTGGTGCATCTCGGTTTCAGAGTTACACAGACCGGAAGAAAAACCGGTTTCCTATTCATCAGAACGACCCAACAGAACCGTCTCCAGGCATAATGTTTAAGAGGGTGGGGTGGGGAAACCCAATCCAAACATGGCAGCGATTGTCTGTCCTTCAATTGCCTCACATTTCTGCCCTGCGAATGGGTGGTTTGTCCCCATTACCTTCTTCTTCCTCCTCTTCTTCTTCGTAGTTCTCTTCATTGTGAAGTTGGGCGGGTTGATTATCCTCCTTCACAACCTGACCTCTAGCCTCTTCCTGTACAGATACAAAAAACAGCATTGTATAAAAATAATCAAGTATGATGTTTGTTAACACACCTATACTTGGCATTGAGTCTGGTTCTTTGTTACTAATCACCTCAAATTTATTTCAAAGAAGAAATAAAGTGATGCCCTGCATCCGAATATGCCTATATAGTAGGCAAAAAACGTTATTTTAGCCGAGTAGTATGTCCGAATTCATAGTATTCATGAAATAAGCACTCGGATGACCTACTACTTCCAGCAAGATTCTGAAGAGCGCATCCATTGGACACTCTACTATCCCACAAGGCCACGGGAGAAGGTTTGCGAATGGCAGTGTAGTGGCACAACTGACGCCGTAGGTCACAAAACTGTTACAACATGGCGGATGTAGTATGTCCGAATTTCATTTATACTATATCGAGCATACTATTATATTGGTCAAAGTACTTTTCAACTATGTAACCAAATGTAGTACCTACTATACAGACACAGCTATGGGTTTGGACTAACATGAGGGTAAGTAAATGTTGACAGACTTTTCAGTTTTGAGTGAATTGTAACTTTAAAAGTGCACAGATGTGAATAGCATGAAGCATGAAGAACATTCCTTAAATCTAAGAGATGATGTGGAAATGGAGGATGGATGTTTAAAGTGGAGCTGGACCCATGGAAGTAACTGAACACCGTGGAGGACGCTGCAATCGATCTGACTCACCCAACTGTGGCACTGCCACCAGTCTACAGTTACAGCAGCAGTTTGTACAAAAGAATAAGTGAAAACGTACACACACGTAAGCACTACATAACTCTCTGTGATACAGTGGCAGAGACCATAAAATTGTTGGTTTGGAACAGACAGCTTAACTAGAGAGATTCATGGTCCTGCCTTCTACGTTTTTGACAAGAAAGTAAATGAACACTACAGTTATTTGCTAATTTAAGTCATTAACAAATATATAATGCTTACAATGTATTTAATGTATACTAAAATATGCATACAGTATTGTTTAAAATTTGTTTAATTGTGTCTGAAAGAAGTCTCTTATGCTCACCAAGGCTGCATTTGATAAAATTATAAAAGTAGTAGTATTTATAAAAGTATAAATACTATAGGAATTTTGTGAAATATTACAATTTAAAATACTTTTCTATTTCAATTTTAAAATGTATTCCTCTGCTGGCAAAGTTGAATTTTGAACATTATCCTTCAGAAATCATTCTAAACATTCATCATTCTTATTGTTATCAGTGCTGAAAACAGTTGAGCTGCTTAATATCTTTCTGGAAACCATGGTGCATTTTGTGCACCAAGATTTTGTATCATCGTCAAAATCTTTGTCACTTTTCATCAATTTAATGCATCCTTGCTGGAAAAAAAGTATTCAAAAGAAAAACTTTTGAACAATATCAAATACACTACTGGTCAAAAGTTTTTGAACGATAAGATCTCTTCTGCTCACCAAGGCTTCATTTATTTGATCCACAATACAGCAAAAACAGTAATATTGTGAACAAGTTTTACAATTTAAAATAACTGTTTTCTATTTGAATACATTTTAAAATGCAATTTATTTCTGTGTTGGCAAAGCTAAATTTTCAGCATCTTTACTCTTCAGTGTCACATGATCCTTCAGAAATCATATGCCAATTTGTAAAGATGAATTAAATTGATCAAAAGTGACAGTATAGACATTTATAATGTTGCAAAAGCTTTATATTTCAGGGTGAGGGTTCTTCCGCAAGCTGCATGCAGTTCTGTTTATTAAATGCTAGAGCGCCAAAAATTACAGACTGCAGCTTTAAAGCCAGGGTAGGCAATATTTTTCATAAACTTTTTTTGTTATAATGGTTGAAAATCTCTACATCCTGATAGCAATCAATAATGGAAGTTGTCTAAATATATAAAAAGCGTTTTACAGTTCCTCCTGAACCAAACCCGTGATGTTCTACTCGAAGCTGTCCACGTACTCAGACTCAGATTTCTGCCTTTCTACGACAACATTATCAACGGCAAAATGAATCTGCAGCAGTCAGGTAGTACAAGTCAGTGGCCTGCTGCATGAAGCCGGTTTCAGTTACTACCCAGGTAAGCTTAAGATTAGTTTGAGCAAACTCTGTTTTTTTCAGCCTCAAGAAGGTAGACTGGTTTATCACCATGGCAACTTACGCAAACACGGCAAACCTGAGCAGATTTTATCTGGGTTAGATATCGCAGACCAAAACTGGACCAATCAGCTGTAAGCAAAGTGACGTATCTGACGCAATAAAGCCATTCCTCTTGTATCTCTTGCTCCAAATTAAAGCAGTTTAGAGTGAAAGAATTTTAGACAAAATTGCCTCTTTCTTTTTTTTTAAATCTTTTTAATTATGTATAATTAATATAATACATTCATTTAATTATTATATTAATTTACAATTAATATTAAACTTTGCTTTTATATATATATATATATATATATATATAGTGCAAGTCTGATCAAGTCTAATCTTCTCAACAAGCCACAAATTATAAATATTTTGTACCTGTTCTCCATTCTCCTCATTATATGGGTCTCCTTCTTCCTCTTGTACCGCCTCATGCTTCTGATTTTCTACCAGCTCATCTTGAGCCTGGAGAGAGAAAGCCATCCCGATTAGGTAACAAATAACTATTCTTGTTCTGTTTTTAGGACTGCGTCTGTGTTTGCATTTGCTATTCGACCTCATCATCGCCATCTTCCTGGTACTGCTCATCCAGAGCATCTTCCTGTTGGTCTGGGTTTCCAGCCATCTGCATAAAATACCCAAAACTCAGTTAGACATTCACAATTGCATAATAAATATCCCCTAGATGTCGGCAACAGTCAAATTCCCAAACTAAATCACTGAAAGTTTTTTTAATTAAAAAACACTGTTAAACATCATGCTGAAAACATGTCACATCTGCCAGTTAGGAGACTCCAGCTGCAAATAACCGGTCGCTTACCACCAGTTGTTCTTCAGCGGGTGGCTGGTGTTGATTCTCTTCGGCCAGGTGCATGTCAGGGTGGCCTACGGGTGCCGGCTCTTCCTCTTCTTCTCCTCGGGGCTGCTGCTGCTGCTCAGCCTCCTCAAACTCATCCTCACCCTGATTGTTGGGGTCGTCCTCTGGATCAACATCCGCTTCTACAGGTCGCTGAAAGATCGACGTATTTATCATCAGTACACATTCACAATAGCTTAAATTACAAGTAGCAAGCCGTGGATGACTAAATACGTTAAATTCCTGCTGAAGGCCCGAAATTCTGCTTTCCGGTCTGGTAACATGCAGCAGTATAGTGCAGCCAGGGTAAATCTGAAGAAGGGTATTAAGGATGCTAAGGCAGCCTATAAGCGGAAAATCGAGAACCACTTCAGCAACTCAGACCCCCGACAGGCATGGCAGGGGATTCGTCACATTACTGGGCAGAATAACACCAGCAGTCTAACTAACAACAGTGTTCTAGAAGTGGAGCAGCTCAACCACTGCTTCGGACGCTTTGAGGTGGAGAGGACTGAGACTACCATCGATCCAGCTCCTGCCACCAACAGCCAGGCACTCATCATCCAACCTACTGAGGTGATACACATTCTCCAACATACGTAAAGCGGCTGATCCAGATGGCATCCCAGGGCGCGTCCTCAGAGACTGCCACAGAGTTGGGTGAGGTATTTACAAATATCTTTAACCTTTCTCTGTTGCAGCGCACTGTTCCAACATGCCTGAAGACATCCACAATAGTGCCAGTAGCAAAGCAGGCTGCCATAACATCCCTCAATGATTATAGGCCCATTGCATTGACACCTGTAATCATGAAATGTCTGGAGAGGCTGGTCCTGCATTACATCAAGCCTGCTCTTCACTTACTCTGGACCCTCACCAGTATGCATACAGGGCCAACAGGTCGACAGATGATACCATCTGCACTACCCTCCACATTGTACTGTTCCACCTGGAACATCAAGGAACGTATGCACGACTGCTGTTCGTGGACTACAGTTCTGCATTCAATACCATCATACCTAGCGGACTATTTTCCAAGATGTCTGACCTAGGCATACAACACAACATCTGCCTGTGGGTTAAGGACTTCTTAACACAGCGGGATCACATCACTCCTCAACTCTGACACTCAGCACAGGAATCCCACAAGGCTGTGTGCTGAGCCCGTTTCTCTACTCTTTGAATACTCATGATTGTACATCTTATAATACTAACATCATTATCAAATTCGCAGATGATACGACTGTGGTGGGGTTGATCACCAGAAGCGATGAGTCTGCCTACAGAAAGGAGGTACAGAGGTTAATGGTGTGGTGCACAGAAAATAATCTGTCTCTAAACGTCAAGAAACAAAAGAACTCATCATTGACTTCAGAAAGAAACCGGATGTTCACACACCACTGTACATCAATGGGGAGAAGGTGGAAAGAGTGTCAAGCTTTAAATTTCTTGAACCATACACCTCAGAGGACCTCTCATGGACTATAAACATCATGGCGCTAGTCAAGAAGGCACAATGAGCAACTGTACTTCTTAAGAACGCTCAGGAAGATTAACCTGTCACAGCAGCTTCTGGTGTCATTCTATCGCTGTTCCATTAAGAGTGTACTCACACATGGCATGTTGGTGTGGTATGGAAGCAGCTCTGCAGCTGACAAAAAGGCTATGCAGCGAGTCATAAAGACTGCAGAGAACATCATTACAAACCAACAGTTACCTGCCCTGGAAGACATATTCGTCACACGCTGCCTGAAGAAAACACACAACATTCTGAAGGATTTACATCACCCTGCCCATCATCTGTTTGATCTGTTACCATCTGGAAAACGCTACAGGTCTATTAAAACATGTACCACAAGATACATGAACAGTTTTTATCCAAAAGCTGTTTCCCTACTGAACTCTGAAATGAAAAAACATTGCTCAACTACAACACATTCTTGATATTCAAGAGCATGCATTTCATGACAATATCATCTGTGCTCTTTATATTTATATCTATCACCTATGTGCAATAGCATAAGCACTTTATATATATATATATATATATATATATATATATATATATATATATATATATATATACACACACACACACACATTATATATAACAATATAATTTAAGCAGAAATATAAAAAAAATAGTGTACTTTTTGAAATGTACATTATTTGATTTTTTTAATGTATTCCTATATATTTTTTTTTTTAATTAGAAGTACGTGCTTCTAAGTTAAAAGTATGAATCAAGCAATATTATATGTGTTTATAATAACATAAGGGAGCACACCTCATCCTCATGGTGAGCATGGTCCTCTTCACCTTGCCCCGGCTCCTCATGGTGCACGTTCTCCTCTACAAATGACAGAGACATACAAAAATATAATCCTCAGTGCCCAGTTGTTCAAAAAATTTCATAGGGTTCAGAATTATCTAGATTTGGAAATCCCATGTTTTGCTATCCAAGATCAGGTAATCCATCCACCAGTTCTCCAAAATTAAGGTCGAACCACTGCAGTCACGTCGACAGTTTTAACAATGTCTTTAGTAACTTTCCGGACCTTGAAAATGGTGATTATATTGCAATCTATGGACAGGTCATATACCTCTCGGATTTCATCACAAATATCTTAATTTTTGTTCTGAAGATGAACAAAATGTCTTATGGGTGTGGAACATTTTTGGGTGACCTAACCCTTTAAAGGAAATACAAAATGGAAAGGGGATTTTTGTTTGTTTATGTTGTTTTCTTTCTCTTCAAATAAAACACTTTAAAATGACCCCACATTGACTATTTTACCTGTTGTTCTTCACATATTTAGCAGCCTACATTGTGAAATGTATCCCATTTATACAGTGCTGAGAATACTTTTTGTGCACAAAAACAAAACAAAAATAACGACTTTATTCAACATTATTTTCTCTTCTTTGTCATTCTCATACGTTGTTTACGTCCAGCGTTACCAGGTACTCAGAACGCCGACTCATTATTGGCCGGCTCCTGTGTCATCATCACACGCATGCGTCGTGCTGCTCACGTGATCAGCTTTGCCCAATACTGAGCTGACATTCGGACGTAAACATGGAAGCCTTCGTTGTGCTTACTGCGTCAACTATGTAAGGATAATGACAGGGAAGAAAAGAGATTGTTGAATAAAGTCATTATTTTTGTTTTGTTTTTGCGCACAAAAAGTATTTTCGTCGCTTCGTAAAATTAAGGTAGAACCACTGCAGTCACATCGACTGTTTTAACAATGTATTTCTGTACCTTGAAAGTGGTGGTTATATTGATGTATATTGAAGAATACTTCTCGGATTTCATCAAAAATATCTTAATTTGTGTTCTGAAGATGAACAAAGGTCTTATGGGTGTGGAACGACATGAGGGTGAGTAATTAATGACGGTGAACTAACCCTTTAAACTATCAGTCCCCTACTAAGGCACAAAAGAGACATGGTGATGGAAACAAAAAATATGAAATGGAAAAAAAAATTATATTTTAAAGGTGCCCTAGAACTTTTTTTTTAAAGATGTAATATAAGTCTAAGGTGTCCCCTGAATGTGTCTGTGAAGTTTCAGCTCAAAATACCCCATAGATTTTTTTTAATTCATTTTTTTAACTGCCTATTTTGGGGAATAATTAGAAATGAGCCGTTTGAGGGTGTGTGGCCCTTTAAATCTGGTGCTCCACACCCCAAGAGCTCATGCTTGCCTTAAACAACATAAAAAAAAGCTAATATAACCCTCAGCTAATATAACCCTCAAAATGGATCTTTACAAAGTGTTCGTCATGCAACATGTCTAATCGCGTAAGTACAGTGTTTATTTGGATGTTTACATTTTATTCTGAATGAGTTTGATAGTGCTCTGTGGCTAACGGCTAATGCTACACTGTTGGAGAGATTTATAAAGAATGAAGTTGTGTTTATGACTTATACAGACTGCAAGTGTTTAAAAATGAAAATAGCGACGGCTCTGGTCTCCGTGAATACAGTAAGAAACGATGGTAACTTTAACCACATTTAACAGTACATTAGCAACATGCTAACAAAACATTTAGAAAGACAATTTACAAATATCACTAAAAATATCATGATATCATGAATCATGTCAGTTATTATTGCTCCATCTGCCATTTTTTGCTCTTGTTGTTCTTGCTTGCTTACCTAGTCTGATGATTCAGCTGTGCACAGATCCAGACGTTCTGCCCTTGTCTAATGCCTTTCATAATGTTGGGAGCATAGGCTGGCATATGCAAATACTGGGGCGTACACCCCGACTGTTACGTAACAGTCGGTGTTATGTTGAGATTTGCCTGTTCTTCTGAGGTCTTTTAAACAAATGAGATTTATATAAGAAGGAGGAAACAATGGAGTTTGAGACTCACTGTATGTCATTTCCATGTACTGAACTCTTGTTATTCAACTATGCCGAGGTAAATTCAATTTTTGAATCTAGGGCACCTTTAATATATAATTTATATATTTAGTTCTCTCGCAAAAGTTTTGCATTTCCCCAACAAACTTCATAAAGAACACAACTTCTGAGAGTGAATGCAAATTTTCTTGGGGAAACGCAAAACTTTTGCAGAGAACACAAAAGCATTAAAATTCATTTTTCCTCCCATCTCATATTTTTCCTCCCATCACCATGTCTCTTTAGAGTTTCTGTAGCACCTCATGTGACCCACAACAAAAACAAACAAATATGAATGCAATAAGGGATGCAGTTGTTAGAAACTACTTTTGACTGGTTCATCTTTGATGATTGAGCCAATGTAATTTATAGTAATAATTAAAAACACTCTGATTTTTTTTTTTTTTTTTTTGTATCATTTTGACAGCTGTTTGGGAGATGATTTTATTGCTCTAAAATCTTTTCTTTCTTTTTTTTTTTTTTACTTTACTGTACTGAAAGGCTTATTAGGTAGGATAATGTGTACTTTATTACTTTAACAGTTAAACTAATCAAGAGAAAAATAAAAATATAAATGTGTGTATATATTACATGATACTAATGTTGTGTTTTTTGACCAGTTTTAAAGTTTTATTACATTTTTGTTCCTGAAATCCACCCTTCTGCTGGGATCATGATAATCCTAATTTTTTGGGGGATCAAAGGTATCCCAATCTTATCCAAATCAAAACCATGATTGAATTTTGTGATCTAATCTGATTCCACAATCATTTTTTTTCTTTTGAACAATGCATTTTCAAGATTTGATCCAATCCGATAGCGGAAATCCGATCAGATTACTTTTGAACAACTGGGACCAGATGTTAAAACGACAAAAAGAGACACCATGAGTAAAAGTAGCACTGCTATCACATCAAACCACATAAATTGTCACCTTTCTCCTCATTTATCTGTGGGTCATCTTCTCCCTGGACTATATCAGCATCCATGTTTTCATACTGTGCTTTTTTCCTGGTAAAAACAGAAAATAAAATGATTAAATAAACCATTACAGTTTCCTGGCTTAGATAACTGTGACAAGAACAGTAAAATAGCCAACAAACACGCACACATGACCATTCTTCATTAATGTGGAAAGTATTGTTAAAAAAAAATGATAATCACTGATTATTTACTTTTTTGCTTTATTAATATTGCATTTGGTTTGTGACTAACTGTGGAAACCACAGAAAGCTACAGCCTCTCATAGCTTTTAGTTTTTATAAAACATCATTCATAATAAAAATAAACTTAAAATAAATCAATAACTACAAAACTCAAGGGAGGGCCTCTGACCGGAGCATCTCTTGCTGGAGTTGTTGCTCTTTGAGATCGGCTTCTCTGTTCTGCTGTTCCTCTCTCTCTCTCTGCAGACGTAATCTCTGCTCTCTCTCCTTCTGCTGCTGCAGCTGCTGTTTCTGCAGGGCTTCCTGACGCAGGTGCAACTGTCTGCGCTCCTCCGCCAGCTGCGCAGCCAGACGCTGCTGCTCCTGCTGCTGTTCATACGCAGACTTCACCCGTTCTACTTGTGCGTGCTCCACATGCGCCTCAGCTGGTGCCACCTGGGGGCAGAACAGAAGAGTGAGTGAAATGAGTTAAATGTTGGAAGACAATGCAGGAAGGTGGACTGACTAAGCTAACAACTCAATATTAATAATAATAATGAAAACACACAGAATGAAAACACATACTGCAGCACATACAAATATTGGGTGAAACAGACTGTTCAGATTACAGGGAATTACTTTATTGCACAAGAAAAACTGGGATATATAGTGATGTTCCATGTTGTAGTCACAGCCGAAATCTTTTAAACCAGTCTGAATACCGTATACTTCAGGCATTTCCATCACCGATTTTGACGTTATTATTGTGTCACGCAAAAGATAATTTGAAGCCAAAGCGTCCAGACTGAGACACATCTGTAAAAATCTGACTGGAATCGCATTTCCAAACCACCTCCAAATGTGGTTTGCATCAGATTTGAAAAAAAAAAATTGATTTTTGCTCGCAGTCTGAACATAGCCATAGTGTGTTTTTAATTGGATGGAACTGTTTTCGATTAATACTTTATAAAAAAGCATTTAAAACTACATTTTTTATCCTTCTGACCAATTGTCTTATAAGACGGCATAATTTGGCTGCCTGCCCTTTGGAACAGCATGTTATGAAGGCTAAAAATGTTGTCTAGGTAGGCAGCTTACTAGGCTACACTACCGTTCAAAAGTTTGGGGTCAGTGTGTGTGTATGTTTTTAAAGAAATTAATACATCTATTTAGCAAGGATGCATTAAAGGCTTAGTTCACCCAAAAAATTAAAATAATGTCATTTATTATTCACCCTCATGTCGTTCTACACCCGTAAGTCCTTTGTTCATCTTCGGAACAGAAATTAAGATATTGTTGATGAAATCTGATGGCTCAGTGAGGCCTCTATTGAGAGCAAAGCCATTGAAACTCTCAAGGTCCATAAAGGTACTAAAAACATATTTATGTGAGTTCAGTGGTTCTATCTTAATATTATAAAGCGACAACAATACTTTTTGTGCACCAAAAAAACTAAATAACGACTTTTCAACAATATCTATATAGGCCGATTTCAAAACACTGCTTCATGAAGCTTCTGAGCTTAATGAATCTTTTGTTTTGAATTAGTGATTCAGATCTTCTATCAAACGATTCGATTCGTAAAGCTCCGAAGCAGTGTTTTGAAATCAGCTAATATAGATATTGTTGAAAAGTCTTTATTTTGTTTTTCTGGCACACAACATTTTTGTTGTCGCTTTATAATATTAAGATAGAACCACTGAACTCACATGAACTGTTTCAAATATGTTTTCAATATCTTAATTTGTGTTACGAAGATGAACGTAACATAGCCATACTAGTATACTAGTAATTTATCTAATGTTTGCATTCAGAATCATGTCGTAAAAGTTTTGACCTCCTGAGCGTCACGTTGCTCCCTTTCTAGTGCGTTTTCATCTGGTTGGTTGGCCTGTGGCTCCTCCTCCTCCTCCACTTCATTATGCGGCCCATCAAACTCCTCCTCTAGTTTCTGAGGCTGCCCTGCCTGCTCCATCTCCTCCTCTGCCAGCTCTCTCCTCCTCTCCTCGGCTCCTCCCATTTCTCCAACCTCCTCCCTGTGGTGCGATTGAGGCTTCTCGACCTCGTCATGTTTCTCCTTCTGATGGAGATCCACATGAGACAGATCTCATTCTTGAACATTTAAACCAGTGACATGAGTGGGTGTCACTCAGTTTTGACTGCATGATAGGTAAACAGCTTCAATACCTCTGGCTGAGCATCATGGGGTTGATTGTGTTCCTCTGCGTTCCCGTTCTGGATGGGCTTAGCAGCCTCATGTTGCGGGAGCTGCCCTGCAGCATGTCTCAGACTGGGCATCTTACTGAGCGTTTCCTTCAGCTGTTTATATTCATCCACCTGAACCTGGAACCCATGGAGACCCACTACATCAGTACAACACCACATATCAGAGTGAAGGCTTCAAATACACTGGTGAAAGGTAACATGAGAGATGGTTTGGTAGTTAGCTGAAACAGACAACAAATACAGCAAGCCAAAATCAAGAGCCTAGCATTTCCTCCCATCATGAGGGATACATCAAGATCAGAAAAAAACTGTCTATAAAAAAAACCAATAGCAATAATTGTAGAATTACTTGAATAATGAATTGAGAACCCAAAGCAACATTTATTTAATTGACAAAATGATAACACTTTAACTAATGTTAACAAGAATTTATTGTAATGTATTAACTAACATTAACTAACCATGAGCAATATATTACTGTATTTATAAATCTTTGTTAATGTTAGTTAATAAAAAAAGCAGTTCATTGTTCATGTTAGTTCAAAGGGCTGTAACTAATGTTAACAAATACAACTCTTGATTTTAATAATGTATTAGTAAATGTTGAAATTAACATTAACAAAGATTAATAAATGTTTAAGTGCAGTTCATTATTAGTTCATGTTAACTAATGAACCTCATTGTAAAGTGTTACCGACAAAATACTACAAAACTGCATGGTTTTCATTTTATTTACTAATGTAATGTAATTTAGAGCATTAGTTCACTTTCAAATAAAATTTTCTTGATAATTTACTCACCCCAATGTCATCCAAGATGTCCATTTCCTTCTTTCTTCAGTCGAAAAGAAATTAAGGTTTTTGATGAAAACATTCCAGGATTATTCTCCTTATAGTGGACTTCAATGGCCTCCGAACGGTTGATGGTCAAAATTACAGTTTCAGTGCAGCTTCAAAGAGCTCTAAATGATACCAGACGAGGAATAAGGGTCTTATCTAGCGAAACGATCGGTCGGTTCCGCCAAAACCGCACTTTCGTATTCTTCAAAAAGCTTACGCTGTATGTCCTACGCCTTCCCTATTCTACTTATGGAACGAACGCGGCGCCAGTTACATTTTTTCCGTAAGTCAAATAGGGAAGGCGTAGGACATACAGTGTAAGCTTTTGAAGAATACGGAAACGCGGTTTTGGCAGAACCACTTGGAAGGCGATCATTTGTTTATATAAAGCATATAAATGTAAATTTTTTTGGAAAATGACATATCGTTTCGCTAGATAAGACCTTTATTCCTCGTCTGGTATCGTTTAAAGCCCTTTGAAGCTGCACTGACTCCGTTTGGAGTCCATTGAAGTCCACTATAAGGAGAAAAATCCTGGAATGTTTTCATCAAAAACTTATTTTCTTTTCAACTGTAGAAAGAAGGACAAGGACATCTTAGATGACATGGGGGTGAGTAAATTATCAGAAAAATTGTATTTGAAAGTGAACTTATCCTTTAATTATATTATTTAGATCTTAAAGCAAAAATAATGTAATTGAAAAATAGAAAAACAACAACATGGTTTTATTGTATTTATTTATTTGATATTTAATATATATTTAATACTTAAATATATAATTACTTTTTAAAAATAAAAATATTTTGTTAAAAAGCATTTTATTTTGAACGTAAAGCAGAATGTATTTAATTAAAAAAATACTAGAGAACTATGGTTTTAAATGTATTTATTTAATATTTATATTCAATAAATTCTGGTTTCAAAACTGGTATTGATTTCATTTAAATGTAGGTCTTTAAAAAGTTTTTTGATGTTATTGATACTAAACGTTGCACATCAACTTGTACAACAAATAAGATACAAGAGGTTCAAAGCAAAGTAAACAAAGACTTCAAATTTGGGGCTGTTCCTCACACAATACTAATGTATGACTTTAAAAGACTATTCTTTTAAACCATACTATCGTTTTATGATTCTCAATTCATACCCAAGATCCTTCATATCCAAGATCCAGTCCTTCTTCACTAGGGTACCTGTTTTCTTTTCTGTTTGAGTGCCAAGTGTTGGCAGCATATGGAACGAAAATATCACTCTGGATGTGTTGGTTTGAAAGGAGAACAAGTGCAAACACACACACACACACACTAAACCCACTGCCTCCCAGCATCCTTTCTCTATCATCCTGAGAAAGCAGATAGTGACAGTTCTAATTAACAAGCATCTGTACATCTGGTTTTACAAAGCCGTAGAGAAAGAGCGAGTAAACAGGAAGTACAGCATGTATGGCTTATCAGACTCATGCACATTTTAGCATACTAAACAAGGGCAAGAAGTTCTGAGAAACGAGAGAGTGTGTGTGCAAGAGATCATAATGGCCTTGTGGAATGCGACCACACTTGAAATGCAGGCTTAGTCCAGTCTGAAACAGCTTGCATAAGCAGCACTGCCGTCTAACTGAATCAGCAGGATCATGTGCTGCTTTCACACTGAGAGCATTTCTACTGAAAACTGATATGAAGTGCTATGCAGAAATTAAAATAAAAATATTAACCTAGTGAGCTGCCTCGCTTCCTACATAGGCAGCATCCTAACCGTCATGGTTACCATCATAAGTGACTGATTTGGGATGAAGCCACATAAATAACACTCCTAAATTGCACAGGAAAAGCAACTTAATTGCTGCAAGTTACAGTAAGCGTTTGATATTATGTTGTTAAGCTAATGACAATACTCTATGAAATTCCATGTAATAATCTAATTTAATTACACTAAACTATAAATGTTATTAACCATTAATCAATGCTTTTTAGTATTGAATGACATATTTTTTATATATAGAAGTATTTATAACTGACATTTCTCTCAGTTCGTCCACAGTCTTAGATTTACTGTTTTTACTAATATACGTCATATTAATTACATTAATGTAAGCAGTTCCATGGGGAAGAAAACAACATTACTTACAAATATAATAAAATATACCAAAAATTATTTTGTGTTAAAATTATTATATAACAAAATTGTTTTGTGCATGTCTGTACAAAAAATAAAAGAAGCTTAGTTGCTAATTTTCTTTTATCAAACCCACTGAATTAGTATATGTGTAGTGGCAACCATAATTATTAAATTACTATAGCAAAATATTGCAAAAGATAAGTAGGTTTACAGCTCATGTTCACCATGTTTTCTGCTAAGTTCTGCAAAATAATTCTCTATATGCAGCAAAAATAGAGTAATTCCTGAAATACTACTTGCAGCTACAAATCTGATACACAGCGTTGCGTTGCTTACAAAGACATTGTAACTATTGTACTCTGCTAATATGGGTGTAGAAATAAATATAACACCATTTTTTGTGCTGTGTGAAACTGCACTTGCCTTTCCCAAAGAATATCCTCTGCATGGCACACACACTCTTGCACCTGCTTAAAGCGCGCATACACACACACACACCTGGGCAGCAGCTAGCGCACTCTTGTGGTCCTCCAGGGTCAACACAAGCTGGTCGTGGGAGGATTTTAGGTTCTTGTGCTGTTGCTACAAGAGGAACCATCACAGGCAAATCTCAAATACAAGCATTCAGGACAACCACACTGAATATTAGTATGGACAGTGTGATAACGCTGAATTATCATCATAAATACAAACACCTGATGTGCAATGGAAATAAGGCTGAATATGAATTCTGACTGGGTGAATTTCATGAAAAAGTTCAAAAAACATTTTACAAAAATAAAAATACAAGAATATATGTATATGTGTATATATATATATATATACATGTTAGGGCTGTCAAAACAATGCAGATTAATCCATTTCGTATTGACCTTTGAACCTGGAGCAGTTCTAGCCACAATTCGACTGTAAAATGAAGGAGGGAGACGAGAACACACTGGCGCTGCCTGGATCACTGACTGGAACATTTACTTATAAAAAAACGGCCTGATGGAAGTGTTGATAAAAATAAAGTCGTCTGCAGCAAGGAATTTGCATATCACCAGAGTTCGTCCACTCTAAAGTAGGCTACCACATCAATGCAAAGCATCCAGGAGTTAACGTTAATCCGGAGGTATGACCTAGCACGTCGTTAAAGTAGATATTTCATGCTTTCTATAGAAATATTTCTCATGTCTCTGAGGCAAACAGCATATACGCCGAGTTTTGGTTCATTCATGTAAGACAGTTCACGCGCCAGTGATCGTGCCCGCGCCTCCATGTCATGATTATATTTTCTGCTATATTTGCTTCTTATTTATTACATCCAGGTAATTGGTTGGTGAAACATTGATTAAAATTAAGATACAATATTTACAAAACTTTCTACCAAACAAAACTTCATGAAGTGGTTCAAAATCATGTCTGACCCACTCCATGTCTCCCAATATATTCACTTTTCATAATCAAATAGATGAATTTAAAACATAACATAGGACTATTTAAACATAAATATGAAACCACATTTTCTTTAATGGCTACCAACAAATAGCCTATAGTACAGTACAGAGAAATTTCAATTACCAATTGAATTACCAATTAAAGTGTGAACAAAAATAAAAGCAATTGAATGTGTTATTATAATTAAAAGATAGAAAATTACTAGAATTTTTTTACGAACCTCGTTAAAGTCTAACGCAACCTCTGGTGTTACGGCACACATCATCAAATCTTCTTCCTGAAGCACTTTTGAATTTATTTCCTTAGCATATTAGGTCATAATGTTGATTGTTATAGCCATTATTTGAACAGTGAAAATAATAATAAAAGAGTTTTTGAATTTAATGTCACTAATGCTGATTATTCATCGATTCATTTGAATTTAAATATTTAATACTTTCACAGCAAAAATTATGTATGTGATTAATTTAGATTAATTAATCACAGAGTATGTAATTAATTAGATTAATTTTTTTAATCGATTGACAGCCCTAATATATATATATATATATATATATATATATATATATATATATATATATATATATATATATATATATATATACACACACACACACACGGTCACATCAAAATGTATTTCAACTGTCATTCATTAATACAGTTTATTCACTAAAGTAAAAAAAAAATGGTAATAAAATATGACAACATCTCAGAGCTAAACTGTGTCAGAAAAAAATTAATCTTAATTATGACAGATAACACTTGAGCAAAATATGGTCAGGTCAAGGAGTCTGAATAATTTTTGGTCCCAATTTTTCTTATAAATTCTATTGGTAGTTCTCTGTATGAAGAATTTTTGAGTATAATATGTCACAGTTTACTTTATTTTGCTATGCTCACTTACATAAATGAACTATAGTGTCCTGCACCCACTAGTAAAAATATATATAGTATAAAAGAAGTCCATTTTTAAGAACCATAAATATAAAATGTATTACATATATTATATATTAAATAAACATACTTAAATATATAGTAACAGAGTTACTATAGAATTACGTACTTTAAAAAAATAAAAATAAAAAAAAAAGACCTAGTGCTTTTCAGCATTACCCTGGTATCCTGAAGTTGCACATAGACATCCTGATGAGCTTTTCTCAACTGCTTGTTCTCCTCACGTAGGTTATATACATTCTCTGGGGAAGAAAGAGAAAAAGAGAGGCAACTGAAATGACCATAGCTTGTAATTCCACCATGATGCTAGAGTCTTTTAGTTGGTGGTTGCCAGGCTGTGGTTGCTAAGAGAAAGATGGCGAGAACATGATACCTTTGAGCTTAGAAATCTCAGACTCTTTGGTCTGATGAAGCTGGTCAATTCTCTGTTTATGTTCATCTAATGCCTTGTTGTGTTCATCTCCTTGTAGCTGATGTCGCTCTTGTAGTTCATAATATTGCTTTTTTAGGTCGTCATGCTGGTTCTGATGGTAAACGCACACACACACAACAGTTTGTTATCTGTGTTTGCCGTGGGAAGAAAAGACATACTGCATATTTTACATTACATCACAAGCATGCATTTTTCCCACTGACCTTCAAAATCTGATGCTGGGAATGCAGAGAATTAAATCTGACACTGGCATCTTGCTGTAAACGAACAAATACAAACAAACCTGGTCATTTTGTAAGCATGGCATCACCATACCTCTAAATGCCATGCCAGAAAGCCTCAGGCCGTGATATTTAAGAAATATATAAGCCATTTGCATATAAACAACCAGATGAGTATTTGACTGCAGGGCAAGTAGGTGTTGGCTCTCAAAAAAATGTAGCTTCCCCTGCTTTTCATTTAGTTTTACAACAAAAGTTTTTACTTAAAAAAATCATTCTCCATGCCGTAGCTCTCAAAACAACATACCTTTTCTTTGTTGAGAGACTGCTGAGACTCTATTTTATACAAAAGAAAATCTGTGAGGAAAAGGCAAAAACAAGTATTACAGCAGAGAGAAATGCAATAGTTACGAAGCTAATTTATTAACTATAGCATGTCATTATTTTGGAGAGACATTTATGCTTTTTAAATGTGGCTTAAAAGTCCAAAAACTCTTAGGATCTTATTAACATGACACTTGGCATAACATAGCTGTTTTGGGCTGCACCAGTTTATCCATCATGAAAGCTACAGGATGTCATTACACTTCATCATTTCCTCTTCATCAATTTGTCATTGATGTTGTCATACATTATAAACAATCTTGCCTTCTTTGGCTTTTTTATGCTCCAGCCGCTCCTTCTGAAGAGACTTCTCCAACCTGGAGCGATGCTCGTACACAACTGAGAGGAAGAGAGAGAGAGAACAAAATAAATATATTTGTCTTTTGTATTGGTGTTGAGAAAGTAATGCGTTACAACTCCATAATAACTAATTGCATTCATTGGCTAATTTTTATAGAAAGCAATTTAGATTACTTTTGCGTTACTTTTTAATAACAAACAAAAAAACCAAACAAAAAAACAAACAAAAGTTCTATTTTGTCAGATGTAAAGGTCCTTTCACACTTACACCCACACTTTCACACTTTTTTGCTAGTTTCAACCCAATGCAGTTATCATTTTCACATCCTGCGGCACATTGTTTAACAGCAAATGCACTCACGCCATTTGAGCGCCCATGGGCGTGCTGGTCTGAATATGAGGTGTGTTTCTTGTGCATTGTTGGCATGTTGCTATTTTGAGGCAACTGAAATAGACTGCGCCACTGACCAACTGAACCTGGTCTTTGTTATTTAAAGAGCTCGTTAGTAACGTGTCTATAAGAGGGTGCACAACACGAGTATACTCTGCTTATTACACACACAGAGGCGCAGCAGCACACAAACATTGCCAAAATGTCCCCTTGGAATTATAAGATTCTATCTGACATTTTTGCCAAAATTGAGTTATTCACATATTCTTATTCTGTGACAACTTATTTACATTATGTGACATTTCTTTTTTTTAAGTTGTGTACATTTTGGGACTTTTTTTAGAAAACAAAAAGGTTCTATCTACAAAGTCAAATGCTAACTTGGTTTTATCTGTGAGCCTTTGTCATGTCGCCGGACTGCTCCGTGACAGTGGAAAAGAGTGCAGAAAATGATAAATCAGTGACAATTCCACGCAACGTGATGTTTTTTAGAAAACTCATGATTGACTATTTTATTTATGATCTTGTCAATGACAGCAGCCCAAATTCCAGCGAATTTTTGTGTTTTGCTGTATCTATTGCTGATGAGTTTTTTAAGTTAGACACCACGCTAGCTAGCAGTGCTATTAAGAGGATAGGTTTGGGTTTTGTAGTTTATTTAGTTTATTCCAGTCACAGCATTGTCATATGAGGGAATGTTATGTATATATTAGGTTATGGGTTAAGGTTAGGTAACCTTGATCCATCCTGTGTACTTGTATTAAGCTGTATGTAGCTATAAAGCTCCACGCTATGGCACACTGGATTAAAGTGTATACTTCATTAAGTGAGATGAGATGTTAAATTTTACATAGTTGGTAAAAACTGAGTTGTTGCATAGTTGAAATAATTTTAAATGTGAAATATTTTTATATATAGTCAGTGAAACATTTTTCAATGTCTATTAAACTGTTAAACACCTTTGCTGAAGCATTGTCTGTTTTCTTGCATTTTAGTCTTAAAATGTCTTAAATTTCACAATATTAAGCCTTAAAGGTCAATACTCAACAATCTAATTGATGGGTCTTATTTGCAACAATAAACCTTTGCATGTTATTGGTCCTGGTCAGATGTATTACAGTAGCTGCTTTCTGTCTAATAAAAGACAACTTAAACTTAAATGGTTCCTGCAATAACGTGTTAAATTAGCCACCATATTCCTACCTAAATGCACTGGACAAAATATTTAGCACTGCCTTTTATGCTTAACTTGAACAAGAAAAACATTTTCATTCTATAAAATGTAACTGTCTCATGCATTTCAACACATTGTTACAACACTAATTTTATGTTTTAAAACAAATTATAAGTAAACTATTTGTGTTTCTTGAAAATTATTGCTTCAGTTAATGTTTTACAAGATAGAACTTTATAATTCCAAGCGAAAAGTGATTTTTACAATTAGAAGGTTCTATCTGCATTTGACCCGCTCAAAAAATCCCCATTGTCAAAAATCCCCAAAGCAGCAGCAGCAAAAAAAGTGTTTAATAAAGTAAGATTAAACACATTGTATTTTACATTTATTTTAATTAATATTTAATTACTGCAGGTTTGACATGCATATAAAATCGTTGTATTTATTCACAAACATTATAATCAAAAATTATTTCAAAACAACCTATGCTTTTCTTTAAAGAAAATAAATTAACAATATGCTTTATTAGAAACATCAGAAATTGAAGTGACTGCTGATGACCTTAACATTTCCAACCAATGCATTCAGTTGTTATGGCAAAATTTGGCTAAAAAATTGACACAAATTTTGTCAAGTATGATACTAATTTTTGTTTTAATATTTTAACAATGCTTCTGTACAGGGGATGAGTTTAGAGAGAATTTACAGCCATCAATGCACTGCATAAGTAACATTCATTCACTACATTTAACAACACTTTTTAAGATAATTAGTGTCAAATTTCTTAGCTGTGTGTGTGTGTGTGTGTGTGTGTGTGTGTGTGTGTGTGTGTGTGTGTGTGTGTGTGTGTGTGTGTGTGTGTGTGTGTGTGTGTGTGTGTGTGTGTGTGTGTGTGTGTGTGTGTGTGTGTGTGTAACATTAAAATTTAAACGTATAATCCAAAGGTTTATGACAGTTTTGTGCATTATTTGAAAGGTTAGATAAATTTCTCGGTTACCTTTTAACTACAGTCTGAGTTATTTTGTAACTTCTGGTCTCAGCAAAAATGCAACCAAACGTGTTTGTCTGTCATGATTAATGTCATATCTCATTCCATTGTTTTCACCATCTGGTTCAATGAGAGTTGTGTTTTTGAGACGGTGTGTCTTGAAACCTGTGTATTATGCACCATGTGTGTTTTCAAATACAATAATGTGTCCTATGTGGGCATGACACTAAATTGGTGAGTTATATAGCTCAATTATACGTGAAAATATATAGTTTTGCACAGTCCAACATCGAAAAGTAATTTTACTAAACACAGTAAACAGACTAATGCAGTATGAACGCAAAACATCTGTCTGAATGCATATGGCTATAGAGGCTGTGTTTTAAAATATATCATTTAAAGATGTACATTTCTGACATGGGTTTACTGTTCTAACAAATAAAGTATAGCATCCTGACTGTTAACATGCAAATAAAGCACTAGTGCTAAAAATATTAAAAATAAAAAAATAAAAATCTAGATACCCCTCACCAACATAATCTCCACACACAACCGGATTCTTTTACAGTACCACAGTCAGAAAGTAAAGTAAGCTGAGCTATGAATACTTTCCCCGCTGTGTGAACCACTGACCCGTCGAGTGCCACATCCGACCCTCTTAATTTCTCTCTAATGGCATCAGAATGAAAGGTTGACCCGTCTGCTCTTTTTACACGTAACATGAGCTTCGCCAGTCCTCCTCCAAAATCTGAAATACCACAGGAAATGAAGCCTGACAGAAGCTTTCCTCCCCATATTTGTGTTTGTCCAGCAGCGTAGGCTGTTCCTTGAACAGCATTATTACAGTGAAGTCATGGTATGCGTCCTCCGACCCCTTGCCTCTTGTCCTGTATCCTCCCATTACAATCATCATTACATGACAAATCAAGTAGTTATTATGCTGATTAAAGAGGCTGTGCAATGATTAGGACTCATAGGAGGCAGTAATCACAAGACCTCTGAGTGGTTACAATAACAATTAAAAGTAAAATTGTTTTGCAATGAGCAGCGCATATGCTCAGGAAATAAAAGATACGTTGGCTTGAGGCTCCCAAAGCACATTAAAAACTTATATAATTTATATGAATATAAATAAGTATTATTAATGACTTGCATAATTTAGGATAATTATATAATAATTATTAATAATAAACTAAATGAAACCTTTTAAATACATAAATATTTGTATAAATTTAAAAAATAAAAATATTTCCAGATATAAAAAGATGTTTCTTAATTAGTAATGATATTTTTCATTGTCAAGACAAATATGAGACATATATAAATATAATAAATAAATAAAAATCAAATTATAATAAATTAGAATTAACTATGTAAAAATTATAAAATTAACCATTAAAAAATCTAAATCATTTACTGCAGGAAGTTAAATAAATACATAAATAATTTTTTACAAATATACATTTTTTTCCCCAAAAAAATGTTAATCATTTGTTGTTGTCAAGATCTGAACTAAATTAAAAAACTGAACTTTATAAATCTAAAGTTATAAAAATAACTATAATAACTATAAAAACTATGAAATTATAATAATTAAACAAAAAATATTAAAAAAATGTAATAACAAAAAACCCTGATGGCATTCCCCATAACATTGATCCAGATGCAGTGTCTTGCTCCCCTTCCCAGGGAACCATGGTTACAGTCGAAACTTGAGATTTTTTTTTTATTATTGTTAATTTTATAGTTATTATATAATTCATTATAATTTATAACACCCATGAATAATATTTGTTTTGTATTTTTATATACTTTAGTTTTTTTTATAGTTCAGATCCTGACAAAAACAAATATGATTAATCATTTTTTTGGAAAAATGTTTATATTTGTGTGTATATATATATATATATATATATATATATATATTTCTTGATTAATTCTATGATTGTTATATAATTAATTATAATTTATCAGTCATTTATAATAAAGTTTTTTTTATATTTATATTTTTCAGATTGTGTCTTCAAAAGAGAAAATATGATTAATAATTATATTTTTTTTATTTTATACTTAAAACATTTTTTTATAGTTGAACATACAAAAATATATTTATTTAATTTTTTAGTATAT
Source organism: Chanodichthys erythropterus (assembly GCF_024489055.1). NCBI lineage: Eukaryota > Metazoa > Chordata > Actinopteri > Cypriniformes > Xenocyprididae > Chanodichthys > Chanodichthys erythropterus. The sequence continues at coordinate 24,915,470 of NC_090227.1, forward strand.
TATTTATATTTGTTATATAATTAACATTGCTAAATTATGCATAATAGTTTATTACAGTCATTAATAATACTTTTTTTTTTTTTTTTTCTTTTTGACAAATATAAATATGATTATAAAGATATTTCTAATAATATTTGTTGTAGTTAAGACAAAAATATGAACTGAAGACTACCGGAAGAAAAAAAAAATCTTTTCACATACAAAACCCCCTACAAACACCAAACATTTGAAAATAACTGAACAGTAAATGTGGCATTTAACTCAGTATTGCAAAGTAACAAAATTATAGTTTATTCTGTCAATGCCACCCATTGATTACCATAGATCTGCTTCCTTTGTATTTCATCTAAAAACAAGGACCATTTCTTCTTGCCCTCTTTGCAGACAAACTGCGAAGCCAATCTCTGTAAGACTGGGACAATGAGAGACTGTGATTTTAGGCACAGGTTGAAACAATGTGGTTGCCAACAAAATGTTCTGCATAAAAATGAGCAACTTCAACGGCAGCTGCAGGAAATCACTGCAGTAGCTACACACAGAACCAATCAAACATTTCTAGGATTTCAATACCTGAACATCCAAAAACATTTTTTCCTGATCAGTTTCAAGCTCTGTGTGAATTGCAGCAAAGTTGAATTTGCAGCAAAACCCTGTTAGATTTCCATGAAAAAGTTTGCAAACCACAGCATTTCATTAAATATGTGTCAGTCAAGTGTCATGTAGATGATAACATTTGTGTATTACTCTATGGAGTCATTTTGATCTGACAATCCTTTGGTTTAAACTCAGCATGAAACAGAAGTTGCAATCATTCCCCCCATTGTGACATATATTCAAGTGAATTGCCTTCTTGAACAAGTAAAATTGTTGGGCGAGACTTGATTTTGTCCATGTTGAATTGATTGGATCATTGCGGTTTGCTATTGCTGTGATCTCATGTAAGTAACATGTAAGTAAATAGACAATTTATCAGAGAAGAAACTAATGATTTAGAAAAAAAAAAGATGTGCACAGATAAATACTGCAATATTCTTTTAACTCCATTTTGATGTCATGGTGACTTAGGTCCATAAGACAATGCTACCCCATTCTATTCTATTCTACTCTATTCTATTCTCATGATAAATGTGTGAAACCTTCTGAAACATTTGTCACCAATTAAACAACTTGTGTGAGACATTATTTTATGTCATTTGAAACTTTTCAGAAACTTTTTTTTTTTTTGGTTACCAGCCCAGATCTTTCTTAACCACTAGACAACATTACCCCATTCTATTCTATTCTATTCTATTCTATTCTATTCTATTCTATTCTAGTGAAAAGGCCTTGACGCTTGCAGAAACGTCAGTCAGTGTATTCAATGCATTTGGTGGATTGTATGTGACATTCTTTTATGTGCTTTAAACCTAAAACATTGGATTACCACTCTAGATCTTTAACCTCCAACGTTAAGCAACAACACCACAAACAAAGGATCACCTGGATGAGCACTTACAGTAAACTCCATATTTTTTAGATCTCGTTGCTTGCCAAAGTTTAGGAGAATGTTTCTTGCGCTGTGACGTCATCACGACGACGTGTGTTTTTACCTTGAAGCTGTGCGGAGAGAGACTCCTGGTGCTGCTGATATTTCAGGGCCATCTCTTCTGTCCTCTTCAGCTGCTTGTGCATCTCATAAGACACCATCCCACCATAGATCATCCCGAACACCACCGTGACCAGTAAGAGAGATTGGAAAATCTTCTTCTGTTTCCTGGAGCACACGCCGTTGCCCATGTTCCCTCCTCTCCTGGATTCCACAGAAACGTTCCTGGGAATTGTTTTCTCTTCACTCTTTAGTATAGAAAAAACTCTGTCCCCTCCGAGACTCCTCGTGAAACATTATATTTCTGGACTGCTGCTCAAACGAAATATATCTCTGAAATGTCTCACGTTTTGCCAAGTTTTCCAAAGACATTCAATAGTTTAAAAAAAGTAACGAATCCGGTTGTATTTGGTCCTCGTGGTTAGTCCAAGCTCTGTGAAGATGTTTACATAATGAAAAGCAGTCTTTTTTACTAATTATCTTAAGTTTAGAGAGGCCTAATCGCACCTTTCGTTACGTGTCACCTAAAGCTGCAAGCAGTCAGATCATCCAGCGCTGAAGGAAATCCCGCCCCTCAAACATTCCATTGCTTTGATTGGTCAGGGTTCATGTCAATCAAAAGAGGTTCGCTCTAATGGGAGGGGCGTGTGTCTGGTTTTTATTTCAGACGAAAACTATTGTGTTTTCTTAAAACTTAAGGAATTATGATTTCCACAAAAACATTAAGCAGCACTGATGTTTTCAACATTAGTAATAATAATAAGAAGAAGAAATCATCATTTTACAATATTATTTCTGAAGGATTAGTGACACTGAAGACTGGAGTAGTCTAATGATGCTGAAAATTCAGCTTTGCATCACAGGAATAATTACATTTTAAAATATATTAAATTAGAAAAGAGTCATTTTAAATTATAATAATATTCCATAATATTACTATTACTGTATTTTTGTCTAATAAATGTGGTGAGCATAAGAGAATTATACATTTTAAAATGTACTTTTACATTTTTGAATGCCTTTGTGTATAAAACACATAACATATATAATTACATACAGTACTGAATGAAGTCATTAATATTCAGTAATTTTAACATTCACATATTATTATTGCTGGTGTTATTGTTTATATAATCTGGCAAGATCACAAGGCTGCGTCTTTACAACAGGCTTTTTGATTTTGTAAATATATAAAAGCTATCTTTTCTAACTTTTAATGTCACACACAATCACAGAAGACATTGGAACTGCCTGTATGAGATTTATTCAAAATGAATAAACCGCTTTGACTGTTTAGACAAATGCAGCAGGAGGAAAATATGCTGTGGATGTTCTACATTACACAAAACCCTTTTGTTCCGATCAACTGTTTCTTATTAATCATTTTGCAAACTAAATTTCTAGTTTTTTTTTTTTTAGATCTCTCATTCTCTTTCCCTCTCAACTCTACACTTGAGGAAATGTTATCTAGAATGGCTTTATGGTATAAATATATTAAATGTGTCTATTTAGTCTATAAACACATTAAATTTAAATACAAATGCACAAAACTGCAAGTTTATGAAAAACAGTAGTCTGTAATTTGGCCTTTATTACTCATTTATTACTTGTCTACATTAAAAATTAAAGATGGTTACATGGTTACAATTAGTGTTACCACAGTAAATCCATGATAAATGTTGTTGAATTGTTAATTGAAAAGTATTCTAACTGGGTCGGCTCAATGTTTCTCCTGATGTTGTTAATTAAGTCAGCGCTGTTTCAACTGGGTTTAACTGAATTAAATCACAGAGAGAGCTGCGGATGCGCAGTGCGCACAAGTAGCGCTGTTTCGTTCCGCTTTGGGCACGTTAATGTTTCCCTTGCCTAAAATCTAGTACTGCCACCTTGTGTTGACATTGTGAAACTACACAATTTGTAAATTATGCATGATATATATATGCATATAATATATTTTAATAGACAAGCTGCGGGCCTTTTAAATAAAGGCTGTAATTTACTATTTTACAAACCTATGTGACTTGTTCTTTTTTCCGTTGATTACAAAAGGAGATGTTAAGGACTGACAGCCCAGGTGTCCATTTACTTTCATTTAATTTTCTCCTTGAAAATGCAAGGTGATTGAGGTCATTGTACACCAATCAGGCATAACATTATGACCACCTTCCTAATTTTGTGTCGGTTCCCCTTTTTGCAGTCAAAACAGCCCTGACCCGTCGAGGCATGGACTCCACTAGACCCCTGAAGGTGTGCTGTGGTATCTGGCACCAAGATGTTAGCAGCAGATCCTTTAAGTCCTGTAAGTTGTGAGGTGGAGCCTCCATGGATCGGACTTGTTTGTTCAACAGATCCCACAGAAGCTCAATTGGATTGAGATCTGGAGAATTTGGAGGCCAAGTCAACACCTCAAACTCATTGTTGTGCTCCTCAAACCTGAAGCATTTTTGCTTTGTGGCAGGTTCATTATCCTGCTGTAAGAGGCCACAGCCACCAGAGAATACTGTGTCTAAAGGGTGAACATGGTCTGCAACAATGCTTAAGTAGGTGGTACGTGTCAAAGTATTATCCACATGGATGGCAGGACCCAGCAGAACATTGGCCAAAGCCAATGTGTGCATCATGTGCATAGTGCATCCTGGTGCCATGTGTTCCCCAGGTAAGAGACTCACTCGGCCATCCACGTGATGTGAAAGAAGACATGATTCATCAGGCCAGGCCACCTTCTTCCACTGCTCCATGGTCCAGTTCCGATGCTCACGTGCCCACTGTTGGTGCTTTCTGCAGTGGACAGAGGTCAGATTGGTGTATCGCTTCGTTTGTATTGCATGGAAGAAAGGAAGTATACATGTTTGCAATGACATGAGGCTGAGTAAACAATGGCCTAATTTTATTTTTTTATAGATTAGTATTACAGATTATATTGCTCTGTAAAACTTACTGACTGATAAACTTTTAGCCACTATGGTTAGTCATTCCAGTATGATCAACAGTTAGATCATCTGAAATATTTGGTATCTTGTTTGTGGAATGTGAATTTAGTCTCGAATGGAATGTAGACTGCAAATGTCAGTTTATAAATTTGTATTTTATCATAAATTTGTTATTTACTATGAAAACAATTTCTTAATATCTTATGCAGTTTTGACAAACTACTAACTTAGAAACTTTTTTTTTTTTTTTTGCAATGCATAACATGTTATCCATGAATGATATTTGTATCTGTATAATTATTCTGTAATAGGAAATCAACATTAATACAGTAACCAGATATAAATAATCAATGTTTATGTGGCTTTTCAAGGAAGCTGATTCCTGTCATTCATCACATGCTTGTCTTCAGCTGGTGGAACAACTTAAACAATAACTTGGAAACAGAAAGCATCCACCCGATTCTCTATGTATGGCATTGCTCACCGTGTGATTTCTTCAGACACAATGGCACACGGCACGATGCTGCTGCTGATTAGCTTGATTCTCGCTGTGGGACCAGCCGTAGGTTTCTACGGGGGTTCCATGACGTTCACACCTGGAAACAGATTTCCAGATGGATCAGTGGAGGTAAATCCAGTTTTAACATTTTTGAACTGAAAGAGTCTCACTCTTGCTAATTTTCTATTTTTACTGTCATACAAAATATGTAAGATTAATTGCACATAAAATTAAGCTAATCTAACTAGTAAATAGTTGGTGAAGTTAAGTCTTAGTTTCTGTGATGCAATGCATTGTTATTTTAGAATTATTCATATATAGTATTTATTAATATTTTGAATTTGCTTTTTTGTGTATTTTCAGTTTTCATTTTAATTTTTATTAGAAATTTTTTACTACTGTGTACTAGTTTTGTACTATTTTTTGTTCAGAAAATATTTAGCTTTAATTTATTTTAGTTTTTGTCATTTTAATACTTTGAATTAAACATTTATTTCAGTTAGCTGCCAGGGCAACATTTCTAATTTTCATTTAACTTTTTAAAGTTGAAGTTATATTGACTGATCAAATGAGAAACTGATCAATATATTTGATAATTGATGATTTAATAGTTTTAGTTAACAATAACAAATGGCGTTGCTAGTCGTATGTATTTTTTGTTCCTTGGCAATAACAGTGTACATATGACATTTTAGCCTAGATTTTAAAGTAAAATTATTCAATTCAATTCAATTCACATTTATTTGTATAGCGCTTTTCACGATACATATAATTTCAAAGCAGCTTTACAGAGAATGCATGTCAACATTACAGTTTAAAGAATGCAGTTAGCAAATAATGTAACAATTTAGGCAATTAATTTATAATCACTGTTAGCAGTTTAACTGAAGGTAGAAGCAATGAGCTCCTGGAAAAATGAATTTCACTGACAATAATTAGGATATAGAAATTGGGCAGTGTGCATGTTGATCCAGATGATTGCGTCTTCTGAAGTCCTCGTAGGAGTTGGCGCCGTCTCTTCATAGGTGTTGGTTTTCTGAGGTCTTCTTAAAATTATATATATATATTCTTTCCTGAGGAAAAAAATTACTGGACTAAATCATGTGGTAACTCCGGAATCATGTGTTTTGGCAGATGCACTTTTACTACAGACAGTCCAGCAGGGGTCCCTGTGGTTCTCAAGTCAACTGGATTTGTGAGAGTGGATCCTGTGGCGTCCTCACAAACATAGAAGCTATGGTGACAGACAGCAGCGGACCTGAAGATCTGTGGTGCCAATCGGAGGTTCACATGGCCACCAATGTCACTACTAATGGTGCCTTCATTCTGAGGTAATTCTGATACTTCTTTTATATTATAGAACTATTATATTGTACCTTAATTTATTGATAATAGTCTTACATGGTCACATAATATTCATAATAAATAATAAAATCCTAAAATGCACATACTAAAGACCTTAAAAATTCACTGTCATTATACTAAGTTCTGTAGTTAATTTGTAAAGTGGGTCGTTCCACACCCGTAAGACCTCTGTTCATCTTCAGAACACAAATTAAGATTTTTTTATGAAATCCGAGAGGTAGACTATATGACTTGTCCATAAACAGCAATATAACCACCACTTTCAAGGTCCAGAAAGGTAAAGACATCATTAAAACCATCAATGTGACTGCAGTGTTTCAACCTTAATGTTATGAAGCAACAATAATACTTTTTGTGCGCAAAAACAAAACAAAAATTAACTTTATTCAACAATATCTTCTCTTCTGTGTCATTCTTATACGTTGTTTACATCCAGCGCTTCCAGGTTCTACGTCAGAACGCCGACTCATTATTGGTCGGCTCCTGCGTCATCATCACACGCATGCGTCGTGCAGCTCACATGATCAGCTTTGGCCAATACTGAGTCGGCATTCGGACGTAAACATGGAAGCCTTCATTGTGCTTACTGCGTCAACTGCGTGAGAATAATGATAGGGAAGAGAAGAGATTATTGAATAAAGCTGTTATTTTTGTTTTGTTTTTGCACACAAAAAGTATTCTCGTCACTTCATAATATTAAGGTTGAACCACTGCAGTCACGTCAACTGTTTTACCGATGTCCTTACTACCTTTCTGGATCTTGAAAGTGGTGGTTATATTGCTGTCTATGGACGAGTCATATACCTCTCGCATTTAATAAAAAATAATTTGTGTTTCGAAGATGAACAAAGGTCTTGCGGGTGTGGAACGACATGAGGGTGAGTAATTAATGACAGATTTTTCATTTTTGGGTGAACTAACCCTTTAAACATATAAAATACATGACATTAAGAGAATGCATATGCATTTGATCAAATATCTCTTTCAGTTCTCCTGGTTGCTGCTGGGAGGATAACGTTCAGGGTGTCGGTGGATGGACCCTTCGTACTCATGTTGACACTGGCCGACGATCTGACACTCAGTCTCCAAACAGATCCCCTGTTTCAGCAGCAATTCCAAACATACGGTTTGTGCATTTTAATGTATTAATATAGTTTACATTTGCATTTTCATTAACAGACACATATACTTCCATAAATAAATAATGCATTTTGCTCTTCCTTTTGATAATATTCAGGATTCCTCAGAACTGCTTCCAGAACCTTCAGTTGCTGGCACATGACCCAGATGACGATGTTGTGAGATGCAGGTTTAATGACACCAATCAACATCCAAACATACATCTTCACAAGGTAATGTTAATTTATACACACACACACACACACACACACACACACACTCACACACACATATATATATATATATATATATATATATATATATATATATATATATATATATATATATATATATATGTGTGTGTGTGTGTGTGTGTGTGTGAGTGTGTGTGTGTTTATTCTGCTTTGTAGGAATCATGCACTTTGCACAGAGAAGACTCACTGGCTTTGGGTGTGCATGTGTTTGAGCTCATCCTGGAGGATTATCCTGTTTCAAACATAACTGTGACGGGAGATAATGGAGTCTTCTCAGTTAGTAATGCATCAGACAGTAATCCAACTGCTCTCAGTCAAGTGCCTCTGCAGTTTGGAGTTGAAAGTGAGTGAGGATCACATTTTGCAACATCTGCTATGGGTCAAACAGAGTTATGCAATAAAATAAATTAGGAAGCTAATTGTATAGATATAGCATTTAAGAGGAAATTTCCAGAAATCAAACAAATGGATTCAAATGAATAAAAAAGTAAGACAGATTAAGGTCAATCTCTTTCAAATGTTTTTTAAACAAAATTACAAAAGTCTAATAATTTAATTGAAAGGAACATCAGAAGAATTCATTTGAAAAAGTAAGAAATATTCAGAGCAATCTCTCTGATTAAAATTCCTAATGCAATAATCACAAATTAATGGAAAGGCATTGAAATATATGGCTCAGAACCATGCAGAAATTACTAGAGGGTGTGAAATGTATAATCTGTTGTTGAATAAAGGCACTGATAAAATACAAAGAAATTAAAGTAAAAAGTGTGCATATGAAGGAGTGTTAACTAGACATAGAGACACAGTATAATTCCACCTATTGAGACATCAATCACCACCAACTGAACATTAGACATTCACTTGTGTTTAATTAGCCTGAACAACCAGTTTCTTTCATTTGACATACAGTACGTGCAAGAGCCAGAAACAATGCAATACATGTCAAAAGAAAAATTGTGGATGAACTGGCTCGGTGGTTAATTATATAACACATGTAATTGAAAGTAGAAGTGAACATACTGTACTTACAAAAAGTTTGTGGTTGATGAAACACTTGAATGTGTATTTTAGGTCTGTTGTGCTCATTAATGCGTGCATTGTGTACATTGTTTCCATGGAATTAAACACAATCTATGGCATCTTGTAGTTCTTCCACCAGCCCAGGGTTGCGTGCCAGGGGTGAACAAGCCAAGTTTCATGACACCGACTCCTTTGCATGGAGATGTGCATCATGCTGCTGTGGGACAGGCTCATGAGATCACCCTTCGAGCACAGGTCTCAGACAACAGGTCCGAATAATATTTGGTGTTATATATTTCTCTGCCACACTTTTGTAAGCCAATTAGTTTTCACTGTCTTTGGCCTTTGGATTTGATTGCATTTCACTTTTTTACATTTCTGATGCTACCAAACTTGAACAGCCGAGCTATCATGGAACGTTCCCAGAACTTTGACTTTTGGCTTTGTTCTCTCAAAGTTATGAACAAACATTCTTCCAGTAAGGTTATTATCCTTTGGTTATCTGGTCTTTAACAATGGACACAAAACTTAAGGAAAAAAAAAAAATTACAATCGTGAACATTTAAAGAACATTCTGAAGTAATGTTTTAATGCAAACATTAGCAAAATGGTTTTAGAACATTTTTGTTAGCTGGGAGAGTTGATATGCTGTATCAAAATGTAATTTCTTAATGCAGTGACTTTGGTGAGGAGAATATTTGAACTGAATTTCTTTTTTATCTTTAGATCAAAAGCATACTTTGATATGCTCAACTGACAATGTCTGCTGAAGCAGGTTTTCCATAGTGCCAGTCACTTGAGTTAATGTTATGTGATCTTTCTGTTCCTTTTGTGTAGCATATTTGACTTCCAGGTCAGTGGCCCCTCTAATATGTCTAAGACCCTGACGGGTTTAAGTAATGGGGTTATGATGGCAACACTGACCTGGATTCCGCAGGAGACGGATCTGTATCGTCATGTACCTTTGTGTTTCACAGCAGAAACACTTAACAGGTAAACTGAGATCTGTATTTAAGTTCACCGGTTATTTATGTTCTCTGTATAATTTCTCATGAGTTCTTTTCTGTCTTTTCTTCATCAGTCAGTCAGAAATGAGGTGCATTATTGTGGTTGTGGCAAAGGCAAGGGTTCTATCAGGTAGGCATATGAATATGGCTTAAATGTGAATGCTTAAGTACTGGTGTATTCTGTGTTTTTTGTGAATGGATATGTGTTTTATATAATGTTTTTTTATAACATAACTTATCATTATAAAGAAATTAATAAATACTATTTATATTTCATTTATTTAATTTCTCATATACAATTAAAAAAAAATCAACTTATCTAAGTTAAGTAAATTTAACAAATGAACTTTTTGCTCAAATTATATAACATTAAAGGTCCCTTGAATTAAAAATTGAATTTACCTTGGCATAGTTGAATAACAAGAGTCCAGTACATGGAAATGACATACAGTGAGTCTCAAACTCCATTGTTTCCTCCTTCTTATGTAAATCTCATTTGTTTAAAAGACCTCCGAAGAACAGGCGAATCTCAACATAACACCGACTGTTACATAACAGTCGGGCTCATTAATATGTATTGTACGCTCCCAATATTTGCATATGCCAGCTCAAGTTCAAGGCATTAGACAAGGGCAGCCAGTATTAACGTCTGGATCTGTGCACAGCTGAATCATCAGACTAGGTAAGCAAGCAAGGACAATAGCGAAAAATGGCAGATGGAGCGATAATAACTGACATGATCCATGATTACATGATATTTTTTGTGATATTTGTAAATTGTCTTTCTAAATGTTTCGTTACCATGTTGCTAATGTACTGTAAATGAGGTTAAAGTTACCATCGCTTCTTACTGTATTCATGGAGACAAGAGCCGTCGTTATTTTCATTATTAAACACTTGCAGTCTGTATAATTTATAAACACAACTTCATTCTTTATAAATCTGAAAACCATACTTGAGTAAAAGTATTGATACATTACATCGAAAATGACTCAATTACAAGTTACAAGTAACCAATTCCAATACGACTTGAGTAAAAGTCTTAAAGTATCTGATTTCAACTGTAGGCTCAAAGATGCACTAGTCCTGAGGTAATGCCAGTGAAAATAAGAAACAATTGATTTGTAAGATGTGAAATCAAGTTTATTTTCTAAAATCAAAATAAAACTCCACACCTCAATGTTGCAATAAATCAAGGCCGACACAACCTTTTAAACGTCTACAAACTCTCAAGTCTCAGTCGAGCTCAAGTGCACAGAAAGGCCATAAGTAAACCAATATCCTTCAAAACAATGCACAGTAAAGGTAACATTCAATGTTTCAACATTTTACAATAGTTAACATTAGTTAAGAACTAATCATGAACTGCACTTATATAGCATTTATTAATCTTTGTTAATGTTAATTTCAACATTTACTAATACATTATTAAAATCTTGTTAACATTAGTTAATGCACTGTGAACTAACATGAACAAACATTGAACAACTGTATTTTCATTAACTAACGTTAACGAAGATTAGTAAATACAAATGTATTGCTCATGGTTAGTTCATGTTAGTTAATGCATTAACTAATGCTTAACTAATGAACCTTATTGTAAAGTGTTACCCATTCAATAGATCGTCTTTGGTGAATCGCTGCGGACAAAGTCCCTTTCAAGGAAAGTCTGTTCACTCATCGGCCATAGTTGCTATTTCGGGCATCCAAGACCAAGTCCTATCTATTTGAATGGGGGAATCCTGAAATCTCAAAAACTGCTTGGTGAACTCACAATTAAATAACATATTTCAAATCAGCTAAAAAAATCTGACATGAACTGTCCCGTAAAGGTTATTTCTTATGCTCAAATAGTGTTGAAAAACGTATCTTTCAGGGTAGACGAGCTAATGCACAGGTGCAGTCCTAAGCGCAAGTCTCAGGTTTCTATGGGAACGGCAACCACAGTTATGCAATGACTACCCAGACAGCAACATATACCCCCTTTCCACCAGCACGAACCAGGTGCTAGTTCAGAGCTAGTGCTAGTGCCAGTTCGGAGTTGGTTCAACTGACGAGCCTTCTAAGGACCGGTTTGCCTTTCCACGGGCTAGGGAGCCACCACAGAGCCAGGTCATGCGTCACTGTATAGGTCTCATATTTCACAGCAAAGCTATCGCTACAGCGCCAAACACAAACACACCAGGCTTGTTTGAGATGCATCGGCTTCTCGCAAAACGATCGCGCATGACATCAAAGCTCCGCAAGAACGATCCAAAAGCACAAGTAGTCGTATGCTCTACAAACGCTCCCGCGGAACTCCGATGTCACCCGCCGAATTGGTCCGCGCTGCTCCGATGCATCTCGAACAAGCCTTCTATCAACAATCGCGGAAGTTTCACTACTCTGTTGATGCTCATGACTTTGCGAACCTACATCGGCATCCAAACACGGCTCGCCATAATTTGTATAAAGACGGAGATTACAATCGAGCTGCTATTAGCTCGATTAGCTGCTATTTCAAAAATGGCGGTCACAGGTGTCTTGTTGGTCACGGTAACCCCGCCCCCAGCCCCTGACGCAAGCGGTTCTTACTTCTAGCCCGGCAACGTTTTGGTGCTACTTACGAACCACTTTTCCTGGTTCGGAGCTGGTGCTTTGTGTGTCAAAAGACAAAGAATTGATTTGAAACTAGGCTGTGGCTCCGAACCAGCACTCAAACAGCCTTGGTGGAAAAGGGGTAATAGTCTGGCCCAGATCCGGCCCATAACTGGTACATGTGGATTATACGCGGACCAGATGTGGGCCGGATCTGTGCCGACACTATGTTGCTGTCAGGGTATATCAATCAGCGATTGCCTCTTTTACTTAGAAGGCGGGATGTATTCCGCCATATTGCATTTTGCAGTTTCTCCCATTCATGACTAAAAGGAGTGAACCGTCTTTCTATATCTACAGTCTTTGCTGCGGATCAACCAAAATACTTACCATTTCTAGCAAATGGGTATAGTCCGGTTGAACAAACTTAACAGTACATTGTGTTGCTGGGGCGGGAATGAACAAACCTTTGTGCTCAAGCAAATTACCTTCAAATGAATTTAGAATAGATTTATCGCTGTCCGCTGAGATTGCAGTGAGTTATGAATTGCGTTCTTGCTCATCTCACAAATTATGTAGCTAGTGTGTTCGCATTGATATACTTGCATAGAATAAGCCACTGTATGTGTCGTCCCTTGGTGTTTTTTTATGATTTAAATGCAGGTTACATAAAAATACTCTAATCGTGACTTAATAAATGCATCATCTTTTAAGGTGAAGCAAAGGTAATCTGTGACGATAACAGTATCAGCATTGTAGTCAGTAAAGCCTCCATGGATGGCATTGACCAGAACTGGCTCCAACTGCGAGACCCCACCTGCTCTCTTACCTCCAATCAAACCCACATCCTGGGAACAATGTCCCTCAACACCTGTGGCACTACGATGGATGTATGGAAACTGCGTATTATGTTCTTCTAAGTTCTTTTTTTAATATATGAGTGTTGCATTGAAGCCCTTTACATTTTGATTATTTTTTCTTCATTTATCACCAATCAGGACTCTGGAGATTTCATGGTCTTCAAAAACGAGATAAACTCCTTTGAGAACCCGAATGCTGTTATCACCAGACGCAATCAAGTTAAATTCGGCTTCTCCTGCCAGTATCCCAAAATAGCCAGTGTGTCAAACCGCTACATCAACCATAAATCTGACTACATCTTTACTGAATCCAGCTTTGGTACATTTAGTTACTCATTTGAAGTTTTCACCGACAGCAGCTTTAATAGTCAGGTAGATCCCAGCCAGTATCCAGTGCAAGTTCAGCTCATGGACCCCATCTACATGGGTATTGAAGCCAGTACTGCTCTCCCAGAGGTCACGCTCTTCGTTGAGTCCTGCAGGGCCACTCCAGAAGACAATCCATTCAGTCCTGTCTTTTATGACATCGTCAAAGATGGGTAAGACTTTATCATGAACTAAATTTTCAGAATGGGCAATGGCATGCACTAATGATAGAGTAGAAGTTTATTCATTATATCCCAAGCTTGTCATTGGTTATGTTTAAAACCCTGCAGGATCATTCCAGAATTAAAGGCTCACTGGATTAAGCTTTTTGTCTACTAACAAAAAGGTTTTAGGTTCAAGGCCATGTATAAATGATCTTCTCTAAATACACGGTCGGCCTTCAAGGCTTTGTTGAAATCCTCACAATGGCTTTCCTCAAAACCATTAATCACTTACTGTGGCTTCAGGTGTGGTTTAGTAATGTGAAAAAACGAGTGTGATGGTAAAGATTTTGCACACCTTAACCCTTTTTCTGTGCTAAACACACTTGTTTGAATTGTAATAGTGAAAGAAAACTTATTTGTAATTTAAAGGATTAGTTCACTTTCAAATTCAAATTTTCTGATAATTTACTCACCCCCATGTCATCCAAGATGTTCATGTCTTTCTCTCTTAAGTCGACGAGAAATTAAGGTTTTTGATGAAAAGGATTTTTCTCCATATAGTGGACTTCAATGGAGCCCAAACGGTTGAAGGTCCAAATTACAGTTTCGTTGCAGCGTTCTACACGAGGAGGGCAGTAATACACTTAGTGTCTACACTGCCGGAATTCTAATAGAGAAGAAGAAGATGAGAGCTAGTTCAAGATGAGCATTTATGGTTAAAATGTATGAAAAAAAAATGTAAAAAAAATTTAGAAAATGAGTGATGGTTTCTCTAGTTGAGACCCTTATTTCTCGTCTAGGATCACGTAAAACCCTTTGAAGCTGCACTGAAACTGTAATTTTGACCTTCAACCATTTGGGCTCCATTGAAGTCCACTATATGGAGAAAAATCCTGGAATGTTTTCATCAAAAACCTTAATTTCTTTTCGACTGAAGAGAGAAGGACAAGGACATCTTGGATGACATGGGGGTGAGTAAATTATCAGGAAATTTTCATTTGAAAGTGAACTAATCCTTTAATTATAAGGTCAAGTTACTCAAAGTACTTAATCAGCAAACACTTTATCTGCTATTGAGTGATGTCACAATATCACAAGTCACTAAACCAGAAGTTAATAAACAACAAAAGCAATGACAAAACAGTGTAAATACAGCTGAAAAAAAAAAAAAAAAACAGCAAATAAAATCAACCTTATTAATTATTTATTCCCCTATTGCATGATGGGAACACCAGTATCAAAAAAGTTGAGTAGGTTTGAAACTGTAATGGAACAAGTTATGAAGCTGAACAAGATGTGTTCAGAAGTCATTCGGTTCTTTGATTGTGTTATTTTAGGTGTGTTACGGATGAAACAGTCACGGTTTACGCAAGTGACTCCACAAAATATGACTTTGAGATCCAAGCTTTCAAGTTCACAGGAGGCTTCGATGAGGTATAACATATTCACATAACAATACAGTGTAAATTATGTTAAGCAGGAACCTTTCACTATAATAATTGTCAACAGGTGTACATTAGTTGCTCCGTGATCCTGTGTGCAAAAGACAGCCCAAACTCCAGGTGTGCCCAAGGCTGTCTTGGTCAAGCCGCACGCAGACGTAGGCGAGACGTGAGCCAAGAAACAGCCAGGCATTACATCACCCAGGGTCCCCTACGTGTGGCAAGACAGACTCATAATTCTGCAGGTATATGAATATGGTTTAAAGGGGTCCTATTAGGCTTTTTTACATGTTCAACTTTCTTTAGTGTGAAATGTTGCTGTTTGAGCATAAAAAGGTCTGCAAAGCACAAAGTCACTCCAATGGGTTTTTAATCTCTATATCAGTTATGGAGAATATTGCGAGTTTCTATATTCTCTATATGAAACTCACATTATGGCATGACATTTACGAAATGTGCTTGAGGCACTTGCCCAAGCACAACTCACTGATCCAGCTAACCAATCAGAGCACATTGCTTCACAGAAACAGGAACTAAACAGAGCGTTACTGACAGACTGGGAAGAGAGGTGCTGCAACAATCTGAAATATGTGAATAATAATGTTTTTTAAACTTTAAAGCATGAGAACCTATTCTATTACATCCCAAAAATAAAATTATGCCTTTTTTCTAAATAAGCATACTAGGTCTTCTTTAAAACATCAGTTCTCATTTTTGGCTCGATTATTCCTTTAACAGTGACTGTAATATTATTCCTATCTCATTATTTTCTGTGTAACTCTGCTGCTCTTTCATTTTGTAGCCTCAACTGACAGTGGATTTCTACACGTGAGCACAAGCACCGGGGTCTTTGCAGGACTCTTTGTTGTCTCCATTGCGGTGGTGGTGGGGATGTTGGTATATAATGCCAAAAGAACAAGATCAGTTGACCGCATGCAACTACTGTCCTCTTTCTGAGATCCTTTAGTGGCCAGGTTGAGTAGGCAGACAAAGAATCTACTGTACATCCAGCCAGGTTAAAAATATCAGTTAAAGTCTTTCTGTTTTGAATTCGTATCTCACACAAGAGCAGTAAATGAACAGTTTTTGAGGGGAAATGGTATAAATGCACAACAGTGGCCTTTGGTGCGGCTGGTATTGTCCTAATTCTTTAAGCATATTGTATTTTTTCCCCACTTATTTCCTTCTTCACTTTCACTCAACATGCTTCACTGAACATAACATGCTTACCAGGATGTATAATTATTGGGGAAAAAAACATGAACTTTCACTTGAATATTAAGAATGATCTGACATTTTTGGGATAAAATGTTGTTGGAAGAAAATAAATGTTTAAAAATTAATGTTGGTGTTATGTGATAAGCAATATGCATGCCTCTGTATTCTTAAATAAAATATACATTGAGGTATTTATTTACACTCCTTGGTCAATGCTGTATACATAAAGTGTTTATTCAGTCATTATTGCATGGAAAACTGCTTCACTTTTATTCATTATAAGAAATAAAGAACTGGATTCAATAGAGAAGCATGTAGCTCACAAAGAGCAAACAGAAAAATTCTGAAAGAATTAGGTGGTTTTATTGGATTTTTTATACATACTTTCTCATGAGATCAAAATATAAACCACATGACCTTGAAAAGAAGCTATTAATATCTTCAACATTAAAAAGCTACATTTTATGGAACTTGCTTTATGAAAGTCAATCATACTCATCAACCCAAACCTGTTTTATTCTCACACTTTCTCATCAATGCTGGCAGTACATGCACAACTTTTACCTGGCTGTTACTCACTATCTATTATATAATTGCAATAAACCAATTCCAATTGCAATCTTTCAGATTATAAGATAGTATCGTATTTATGTACTTAATATAAATACCCTGAAATTGAACATTTGGTATACTAAATTGATAAGTATGCTAAATTGGAACAACTAATTTTGTGTACTCTAGTTATCTCTAGCGTAATGGCGGCGCGCAGCGGCTTCTCAAGCTCCCGGTTCAGCCCTTAGTGTTTTGCCGGCTTCTCTAGCTATAGTAAGAGATAGTGAGTGTATGTGTGCAGAGAGGTTTGTGCGATACAATCCACTTGAACTCTGCGAAATTAACAGTAAGTATGAAGCAAAACTACCACAGAACCTGAAATCAGAGCTGGGCTGGATGGAGCTTTTGAGGACAGTGGCATGGCGCTGCACTATACGCCGACTCAGAGGCAAAAGGAAGTTGTGTGCTTGGAAGCAGAAGAGGGGCTAAGTTAAAGTTAGTTAACAACAACAGACTGGTGATTCCGTCCCTTGTTTTTAGCCAATATTTGGGCGTTGGACAACAAAATGGATTTATTTAAGGGATAGTTCACCCAAAAATGAAAATGATGTTTATCTGCTTTGCTGTTTATCGTTTCTTCAGTAGAACACAAATGATGATTTTTAACTGCCAGTCGTATAATGCATGGCAATGGGAACGCCATCTATAAGAGTAAAAAAAACATGCATAGACAAATCCAAATTTTAGCTGCGTTCACATCACCTCGTATTTACCGGTATCTTGAAATGACAACACGTGACATTATATCCGGAGCTGTTCACGTCCTTTGACTGGGAATTAAGCGTTTCCATGGCACCACTATCAACGCCTTTGAATCTACAGTGGTCAGGTGGTACAGCGGCCACGTGGTACATGTGGGAGCTTTCAGAAAACTCCCAGCTTACAAGCTGTAATTACGATCTCTACGAGGACGTGAACGCTTTTTACAAGCTAGGATCTCGTTACTACAGGAATTACGATGCCACGTGAACGCACCTTAAACCCTGCCCCAGATAGCAAACTGACTCCGCAACGGATCCGCCCCGGAGGTATCACAAGCTCCGGAACGGATCCGCAAAACGGGTCCGGAACGGAGTCCACTTGCACATCGCAGCGGATCCGGAACAGATAAGGATTGTGGATCCAGTTCAGATCCGGAGCAGACCCGCCCCGTGTCCGCCAATAAAGTAGTTCATCCGCCGCGGATCCGATCTGGACCCGTTTATGAAGCAGCTGATCCGCCGCGGATCCAATCCGGACCCGTTTATGAAGCAGCTGATCCGCCGTGGATCCGATCTGGACCCGTTTATGAAGCAGCTGATCCGCCGCAGATCCGATCTGGACCCGTTTATGTGGTTCATTTGGTCTGGATACCTTTCAGATCACTCTCGAAATAGTATTCTGGCCAAAACTGGCTACACAGAAACATTTAAAATCTAATGGACCAACATCAGATAGACTGGATTGCTATATAAAAGCTTGAATATTTAATGTTTACCTTTATTAATATTAATAAAACATGATGAAATCATTCAAAACTTTAGCCAGTTACAATAAAACTATAAAAATAGTTTGTAAAAAAAATTTACAGTATGTAATTACTAATACTATTTTTATAGTTTTATTATTTATGTACATTAATAGGTATTGAATAGAATTACAGAAAATGAAATGCAACCATAAATTGTACCAAAAACACTTTATTTAATGAAAAATAACACTTGAGTAAATATTCGAGCAACATTTTTTTGTTATTAATGTTGTAAACGGTTGTACTGCTTAATTTTTTTGTAGAAACTGGATTTTTTTTTGAAGATTCTTTGAATAGAAACAAATAGATTCTTTGAATAGAAATAACAATTAAAACATTTATTTAAAAATAAACTTGTACCTTCTTTATTTTATTTAACTGTTGCGATTTTAAATGAACACTTCAAAACACTGAAGTTAACATTGGCTAGGTTTACATGCACCCAAATAATCCATTTGTAATCGGATTGACTGCTCAATCGGATTGAAAAACGTTCATGTAAACACCTTAATCGATCTGAATGAAATTTCGATCGGATTGGAAGGGGTGGTTTATTCCTTTTCTAATCCGATCAAACAGCAAAAAATAACCATGTAAACGCTTGAATCCAACTACTTTCTCAATCGTATTCAGAAGCCTCTGGGGCACAACAGTGCAATGCTGACACACATTTAAATTTAACGTTCATGTCTTTAGTTGTAAAGATGTATGCCAACAGGCAGTGGCGTATGTATCCCTTCGTCACAATATTGGAAATCCTCTGTTTTAAGACAAGAAGGGGAGCCAGTGGATATCACACAAGAAGCAACGTCCAAATTTTGCGCAAGAGTTATGCTGATGAAAAAGTCTCAAACTCAGTCAGTATTCACCACAAAAAGTGAATGTATAAAGTGACGGAGCTGTCTGAGGCTGCATTAACAAAGCATATTCTCAGAGACGAATTTCAACATAAAATGCTGGTAACGGTAGCCTATGTAACTGTCTAAATTTATTCCATTATTTCTCTTGTGGCCGTACATATAGGCTAGTGAAACAAATGAAAATAATAGTATTTTGTGTTAAACAGGTGGTTTGTGCTTGAAGTAAAGCTTGCGCTTAATTTTCATTGACATTCTTAATAACTTTAAATATAGGCCTATAATTCATTGTATAAGACCTAAAAAAAGTTTAAATCATTTTCAATGATAGCTAATAGCCTAATCTTATAAGTTATATTATCCTCAGAGCACGTCAGTTATGCAGTGATGTGCTATGAAATTATTGTGGCAAATTTATTATAATATTAATTTAATAATAAATGAAAGAAGCCTAACCTAATAGTAACAGAAGTATGTAACAGGCTTACATTCATTGGAAATACCAAATCCTCTTAATATTGCCAAGAATGTATATAAAACAAATATAAACGGACATTTGAATCAGATTACAATGTTTATAGTACATGACATGTAAACAGATCTGCAATCAGATTCAATTCATTCGGATTGACGAAAATTGGTGCATGTAAACGTAGCCAATGAAACTCTGAAACTCTACTGTTGGGTGCTCACAGTGGGACGGTTCCTTGAGCTTCCCCTATCAGCTGCCAGGCTGAACCATCGTATTGTGTGTTTTGTAATGTCTTCATCAGTGGCGGTACGTGATACATGGTTCTTTCTCACAGCACCTGTAATACACAAGCAGATTTTCATTTAAAAAATTAATTCACTTTGAAGCTACCAGTTTTTTTTTTTTTTTTAATAAGGATAATAACCACATAACCACTGCTTTAAAAACAAAAGTGTACTATCTGACATTTATAGGTACACTATGTGACTTTTGGTGCTCTAGCGGTTAATAAACAGAACTGCATGCGTCTTGCGGAAGAACATTATAGCCGGAGCTACTTCTCTCTGTTTATGTCTATGACGTCACGCAGATACTGCGCTACTCCACAGCGCTGCCGACCAGAACCAGTCTAAAATAGTCCCAATATGAACTTGTTTGTTACATACATTTTGAACAACAACAAAAAAAGTTATGTGTTGGCAAAAAAAAAAAAAAAAAAAGTGCTTAAATTTTTTAGCCAGGCAATACTTATTACATTTACTTACACAGGAGGAACTTCTTGGACTCCATCTGGTTGAATGCGGGAAAGGATGTTCCTTGTGACACATTTTGTGTCATGGCCCCCAACAGTTGCATGGGATAAAATACAAAATGTAACAAAAATCTTGTCAATTTCTTATAGTTGAAGGGTTAGTTCACCCAAAAATGAAAATAATGTCATTTATTACTCACCTTCATGTCGTTCTACACCCGTAATGCCTTCGTTCATCTTCAGAACACAAATTAAGATATTTTGATTGAATCTGATGGCTCAGTGAGGCCTGCATTCAAAGCAATGACTCTTCCTCTCTATGATATGAAATAGTGATCTGTAACAACATCACATGAGGTGGAGAATTGTCAAATGTAAACAAAAATAGACTCAAACTTGTACACTAGAACTAAAGTTTACTGATACAAGTGGGTTTTTAAACTTTTACCCAATTTTTTGAAATGGCACAATTATTACATGTTAAAAGCTGTAGTTGTGCACCATTATCAGTATTTGACAAAATAACTGGCTAAAAGTTTAAAACAGTTTTTAATCTTACTTTCCTCAGATGTTTGGTAAAGATGAAATAGAAAGAAGAATACTCCAAAAACACACTGGTGGCACTTGAATGAGCTGTAAGCTGCAACAGAACACACACACACACACACACACACACACACACACACTTATTAATTATGAATTAATATATGAAATAATGATCTGAAACAACATTACATGAGGTGGAGAATTGTCAAATGTAAACAAAAATACACAAACTAGTATACTAGAACTAAAGTTTACTGATACAAGTGGGTTTTTTAAACTTTAACCCATCAATTAGCTATAGGTAGAAATCTTTTAAAACGGCACATTTATTACATGTTAAAAGCTGTAGTTGTGGACCATTATCAATATCTGACAAAAGAACTGGCTAAATCAAGTTTAAAACAGTTTTTAATCTTACTTTCCTCAGATGAAAGATGAAATAGAAAGAAGAATACTCCAAAAACACACTGGCGGCACTTGATGCTGCTACAGAACACACACACACACACACACACACACACACACACACACGCACACACACACACACACACACACACGCACACACACACACACGGTAATTTATTAATCATGAATTAATATGATATGAAATAATGATCTGAAACAACTTTACATATATTCTCTACCTCATGTAAACAAAAAATAGACTCAAACAACTAGAAGTTCAGTGAAAAGAACAGGTAACGTTAGGCCTAACATTAGCTTATCTCGCTTGCTAAGTTATTTTACTGGAAAGGAGTGAAAATTTGCGTTTAGGATTGGACCGAAACCCGAACAGCTTATTAAAATCAGCCCACCTCCCAGAAAGATAAAGAAATTCTGTCCAAATAGCGTTTTACTCAATTTTATTTGCCAAATTATTTTTTTACTCAAATCTAAGTAACGTTAACGTTAATGACACTATAAAGATCTAACTTGACCACAGTCATTTTTAAAAACATCAAACAAAGCAATGAACGGTAATGTTACTGGATACAGCTGAACAAATAAAGCATATTTTAACTATTCTTACCGTGTTTAGTGTTCACCGACCTGCCGGCTCCAGCTTTTCCACGGTGAGGAGAAGGATTCAGTGACGACGTCAGTTGAAAAAAGGCGCGTCCGATCAGTGAATCCGCCCAGCGTCTGTAACAAGTCCGCGAGTTGACAGTGCGCTGTGCGGAGGCGGGGCATATTCTGTGCGCGTTGACGAATTGAATCTGAGCGTACAGCGGAGCTGGCGACTTGAAGGCGGATCCGCCCCGGAGTCTGTTGCTATCAGGGGCGGCTCGTGACGACACACTGATGTCCTAAGACATGGAACGATCGGTTTGTGCGAGAAACTGAACAGTGTATAATTTTTTACTTCTAATACACCACTATGTCCAACTGCCTTGAGCATCCGGTGTGTGAGGTCTGAATGCACTCTGATGCCCAGAAGTGATCTCTCGCACTTATTGAGGTATATGCGCGAGAGATCACTTCCGGCATCAGAGCAAAGTTTTAGACCTCACACACCAGATGCTCAAGGCAGTTGGACTAGTGGTGTATTGATCCACTGATACATAAACTGTAGACTCTTGGACTGAGTTACTCTCTGTGCAATTGGGTACTGAACTTTTTAACAGATAGAAGGCAGACTGTATAGATCCATAAAATCATGTCCTCCCCCATTGTTCTCAGCTCAGAGTCAGATTAGAGGTGAAACAAATGGTGGCCTGGTGCGGCGATAACAATCTCTGCATCAATGTGAAAAAAACTAAAGAAATGATTGTGGACTTCAGAAAGGCCAACAAGAACCACCTCCCTCCCCTCTGCATTGGGGGAGCCGAGGTGGAAGGTAACGACAACCTCACTTGGAAAACCAACTGCCGTAGCCTGGTGAAGAAGGCCCATCAAAGGCTGTATTTTCTGAGGAGGCTTAAACGGGCTGGCTTGGGAACTAAAGTCCTTACATCCTTTTTTAGGTGTGTGGTGGAGAGCATTCTTACTTTGTGTGTTACAGTGTGGAATGGGAACTGCTCTTTTACAGATAGGAAAATCCTGCAACGTGTGGTTAAGTCGACAGAGAAAATTATTGGATGCAGTCTCCAGTGTTGCCAAGTGCATGGTTTTCCTGAGGAATTGGGCTACTTTTACACTGTTGCCGCGGGTTGTTTTTCATGTCCGCAGGTTGAATCGACTAAAATAACATAATATTTAGCCCCTGAAATGTGAATTTTACCAGGGGAGCCCCTCCAAAAACGTGAATTTTACCCCCCAGAACGCGATTTTTACCATGGGACCCCCCTGAAATGCATTTGGGCTAGTTTTGAGTTTTGTTGTGAAAACCTGGCAACCCTGGCAGTCTCCCGTCAATCAGTGACACATACATCAACAGATGCAGGACCAGGGCTGCCAGCATCATGATGGACTCCTCCCACCCTGCCAATAGACTATTTTTCCTTCTCCCTTCAGGCAGGAGGCTGTGTAGCATCAGAACTAGAACAACCACGTTAAAAACTTCTTTACAGAAGCTGTTAGATTTACTAACTCTGCCATACTCTAGAATTGAACAAACTAAACTTTTTGTCTCAAAGTTACAGTATATTGCATTTTTATTTATTTTTATTATTATTTATATTCAGGATTTTAGTGTTTATATATGGGTGTAAATGAATGGTTATTTGTATTTTATTTGTATATATTAGGATGTGTAGTTTAGTTATTTATTTGTGAGTGGTTTTTAACTCGAAATTGGTATCTAATTTTGTTCCAAGCTCATGTACAATGTTTTTTGGAATGACAATAAAAAATCCTTACCTCCTTACCTTACCTTACTCAGAAGCAAAGCTAGTTGAGGTCCAACTACAGATATACTTAGTATATTTGATTATATAAAATGGAACTATTACAGGTATACTGTGGGTACACATTTAAAGATATACAGTGATCATACTATCAATAGTGATATTAAAACACATCTTAGGCTTAATAATGTGCATTGTGCAATAAAGAAGTACTCCAAATAAAGTTTAATTATAATATTTATATCAGTAATTCTCAAGCGATATGTCAGTAAACATGTTAATGTATTTGTACTAAGTGTGAAATAAGTGAAGTTCCTAAACGTAATTTAGGGAGGAGCGAGCCCATCTAATCTTCCAATCAACAGCCAGAGTATATAAGCAGCTGCTTACCTCTCTTCAGTCTCAGCTGTTTCAGCATCCCTCCACCTCCCCAAACTCCACCTTCATTTCAGGTACCTTGCCCTATGTAATCACATCCTATATTTATTCACTGGGGGGTGTATCAGAGCTTGAGTTGAAGATGCTTCATCGAGCCCCTCCTCAGTGGACAGCAAGCCAAATTAGCTAACCTAATACCCTAAAGATTATATGGGCAAACGAACTCGTTAAATGTATTTTAAATGTATTTTGGTATAGGTTTTTTCACAAGGTCATGTTAAATAAGGAAAAGGGCACGTTTTAATAAAAAATACTCACATTTATTTTGAATAACAATAACAATATCTGTTAAAATGAATCAATTTAATCTAAAAAAAAAAAGAACATCACTCAAATCTCAAAACTATTGCAGTGTTTCGATTGAGTCATCATGACTGGGGTGTGTCATCTGCAACTTTTTTATAGGTTATAGAAGAAACAAAAGTAGTAACACCAAAAGTTACACCAATTCACAGCAACAAACCTGCTTATTAGGTTGGTGTTGAAATGCTATACCAATAGAAAGTAATCTTGGATTCATGTCATCTATACCTCAGGTGACTTACTTAGAAAGCACAACTTCCTTATGGCAGTGGAAAAAAAAAAAATGTGACAAAAATGCAGCAGAAGCTGCTGGACAGGATGTGCAAAAGTGATCTTTAAACTAAGAGTTCAGAGAAAGTACATCTCCTTAAATGACATTGAGGTTCTATCACTTTTTTCTGTGGACACACTTTGTTTCAGCATACTAGAGAATACAATTTTATGTGTCATATAAATTCATATGTATTAAATGATTTTTTATGATGTTGTTTTATATGACATAATAATTTAGTAAAAGTAGAAGGCAAACATAAGAGATCTAAAGAATCTTTGTAATCTTCATTTTTGTTTTATTTACATGAATGATCAAATAAAATAGTTAATGAACGCTACAAAATCATTTAAATAAAGCAATTCTAAATTATTTATTTAGGTGTACTTCCACAGCTTTAATTGACTGTCTACACTCATTCCAGTCCAGACTATTTTTTTTTATAATGGATTTTATTTACATTTTGCTCATAAACTGTTATTAGACACATTTCATTTCTTCGACATAAAAAGTTTATTTATGACCTTCCCTATAACATCAAGGACATGTACTACGTCAGCTGTCATTTAATATACATTCTAAAACATATCATCAGTTTCATTTCTTGAGAAATAATTGTCGTTGTTGCCCTAAAGGCAATAAAGTGTAAGGCAATTATACTTAATTAAACCAGTGAACTTAAGAAATACTGAAAAATGCAACCATACAAGTGAAGCTGCAGTGTACACTGACTGAAAATCAGTCCAGGGCAATCTGTACCCAGGACAAACCAACCTTGAGTGCCACAGGGTTCCTGGTTTTATGGTGATCTCCATTAGGCCATTGGCTACAGCTGTGGGTGGTTCCACATTTGGAGGGTGAGCAGGTGGAAGTACTCATGATTGATGTTTTCTCCTAACTGAGGCCTACTCCTATGGAGCTTCTTCATTCAAGTACTGGTGTGCCACAAGTTTATGAATAAAATGTTACACTTTGTGTTGCCAGTGATCATGAAAGAATGATTACTGTTCCTCATTTTGCTGGACATTGTTAAAGGTGCCATCAAACGTTTTTTTACAAGATGTAATATAAGTCTAAGGTGTCCCCTGAATGCGTCTGTGAAGTTTCAGCTCAAAATACCCCATAGATTTTTTTTTTTTAATTAATTTTTTAACTGCCTATTTTGGGGCATAATTAGAAATGTGCCGATTCATGCTGCGGCCCCTTTAAATGCTCGTGCTCTCCGCCCCCGGAGCTCGTGCTTGCCTTAAACAACATTAAAAAAAGTTCACACAGCTAATATAACCCTCAAAATGGATCTTTACAAAGTGTTTGTCATGCATACTGCATGCATGCGTCGGAGTTATGTGAGTATTGTATTTATTTGGATGTTTACATTTGATTTCTGAATGAGTTTGTGGTTTTGCTGCGTGGCTAGAGCTAACATTACACACTGTTGGAGAGATTTATAAAGAATGAAGTTGTGTTTATGCATTAAACAGACTGCAAGTGTTTAAAAATGAAAACAGCGATGGCCTTTGTCTCCGTGAATACAGTAAGAAACGATGGTAACTTTAACCACATTTAACAGTACATTAGCAACATGCTAAGAAAACATTTAGAAAGACAATTTACAAATATCACTAAAAATAGCATGTTATCATGGATCATGTCAGTTCAGTTTTTAATTCTAGGGCACCTTTAAACATGGGCACATACTGGTGGTTACATTTGTGATTACTTATGTTTATTCAAACTAAAAACTAGCACCACAATTCAAAGTGTAATCCGTCTGTTTGGATTTGCATTCAGGCAAATTATCTGCCCCTACAGTTATAGGCAAGACTCAGAGGTATATTTCAGATCAACTAACAGGCCAAGTATAAATATCGGAGCACTGGCTAACTGTAGCCTCAGCTTGTCCTTCTCACACAGAGCTGCTGGTAGCATTAGCATTAGCAACTCTGACAGCAGGGCAAGCTATGGCTCTCTCCCAGAGACATAATACTCAGTCCTGAGTTGGTTTGAGTGTGCAGGTGGTCATAAATTCTGACTGATGAATCAGTTGAAGCTATACAGCAATACTGAAGCTAGTCATTGCAGGTGTTAAGTCTTTCATTGATAGCACTTTAAATCATGGTGCTATGATCATTAGACAGTTATTCTTGATTTTCATAAACATAAATAATCATAAACATAACCTCCACTATTTGCCCATGACATAATGAACCATTAAAAAGTAAGACATCCTTTCTCATTCAAGTGAACGTAGAGGTTGGTTTATATTATTGGTGGACGTGTTTGAATTCCATAGCAATGGTGAACTTTATTTGAATTTTCTTTATATATTGCTAGATGAGTTGAAAACAATAAAATGTCTGTGACCTTATGGAGATTTTTGACATCTTTTGCTTTATTAAAGAATACATAAGTGTCCTGTATTCTCTATTCACCGTAAAAATGTAATTGAATTACAGTGAGGTCAGTTTAAATGCAGTAATTGGCAGGCAACCCCACTGCCAATGTACTGTTTTCCTTCTCTATATAGTACATAATTGGTTATTGTGCTTTCTACAGAATATTGTTGGTTACTGTGATTTTCTACAGTACATAATTGGTTATTGTGCTTTCTACAGAACATTGGAAGTTACTGTGATTTTCTACAGAATATTATTGGTTACTGTGATTTTCTACAGTACATAATTGATTATTGTGTTTTCTACAGAATATTGTTGGTTACTGTGATTTTCTACAGTACATAATTGGTTATTGTGCTTTCTACAGAATATTGTTGGTTACTGTGATTTTCTACAGTACATAATTGGTTATTGTGCTTTCTACAGAATATTGTTGGTTACTGTGATTTTCTACAGTACATAATTGGTTATTGTGCTTTCTACAGAACATTGGAAGTTACTGTGATTTTTTACAGAATATTATTTGTTACTGTGATTTTCTACAGGACATAATTGATTATTGTGTTTTCTACGGAACATTGGAAGTTACTGTGATTTTCTACAGCATATTGTTGGTTACTGTGATTTTCTACAGTACATAATTGGTTATTGTGCTTTCTAAAAAACATTGGAAGTTACTGTGATTTTCTACAGCATATTGTTGGTTACTGTGATTTTCTACAGGACATAATTGGTTATTGTGCTTTCTAAAAAACATTGGAAGTTACTGTGATTTTCTACAGCATATTGTTGGTTACTGTGATTTTCTACAGGACATAATTGGTTATTGTGCTTTCTAAAAAACATTGGAAGTTACTGTGATTTTCTACAGCATATTGTTGGTTACTGTGATTTTCTACAGTTCATAATTGATTATTGTGCTTTCTACAGAACATTGGAAGTTACTGTGATTTTCTACAGCATATTGTTGGTTACTGTGATTTTCTACAGGACATAATTGGTTATTGTGCTTTCTAAAAAACATTGGAAGTTACTGTGATTTTCTACAGCATATTGTTGGTTACTGTGATTTTCTACAGTTCATAATTGATTATTGTGCTTTCTACAGAACATTGGAAGTTACTGTGATTTTCTACAGAATATTATTTGTTACTGTGATTTTCTACAGGACATAATTGGTTATTGTGTTTTCTACGGAACATTGGAAGTTACTGTGATTTTCTACAGCATATTGTTGGTTACTGTGATTTTCTACAGTACATAATTGGTTATTGTGCTTTCTAAAAAACATTGGAAGTTACTGTGATTTTCTACAGCATATTGTTGGTTACTGTGATTTTCTACAGGACATAATTGGTTATTGTGCTTTCTAAAAAACATTGGAAGTTACTGTGATTTTCTACAGCATATTGTTGGTTACTGTGATTTTCTACAGTTCATAATTGATTATTGTGCTTTCTACAGAACATTGGAAGTTACTGTGATTTTCTACAGAATATTATTTGTTACTGTGATTTTCTACAGGACATAATTGATTATTGTGTTTTCTACGGAACATTGGAAGTTACTGTGATTTTCTACAGCATATTGTTGGTTACTGTGATTTTCTACAGTACATAATTGGTTATTGTGCTTTCTAAAAAACATTGGAAGTTACTGTGATTTTCTACAGCATATTGTTGGTTACTGTGATTTTCTACAGTTCATAATTGGTTATTGTGCTTTCTACAGAACATTGGAAGTTACTGTGATTTTCTACAGAATATTATTTGTTACTGTGATTTTCTACAGGACATAATTGATTATTGTGTTTTCTACGGAACATTGGAAGTTACTGTGATTTTCTACAGCATATTGTTGGTTACTGTGATTTTCTACAGTTCATAATTGATTATTGTGTTTTCTACAGAACATTGGAAGTTACTGTGATTTTCTACAGTACATAATTGATTATTGTGCTTTCTACAGAACATTGGAAGTTACTGTGATTTTCTACATGTGATTTCTGATTACTGTCTATTACAGTACTTCTTTACTGCAATTATTGCTGCAATTTTGGACTGAATACAAAGTATTCTACTGCACAAAGACAGTAAATTACTGTAGATTTCACATGCATTTTTTTACAAAGCATCTCGATCACCCCTAGGTGGCTGGATGTGGTATAGGTCATAAACCCCACTCTCTCCATGTGATGTAATTGAATGTGAGACAAGCTAAACAGTCAAATTACACGTCAAATATTTTAAGCATTTTAGGCAGTTTTTTATCATGCTGATGTTAGTTCAAGTGTTCGTTCTTTAAATACATTTGTTTTTAGTTATTTGATGCTCTAAAAACGCAGATTTTGACGTCATGATTGACAGCTGAGACTGACAGCTTTTCTGAGGGACGTAGTCACTGAAGCACCAATTGACTTTTTTATGGATCTTCGGGAGGAGATTGGAGCTTTAACTTTAATTTCTACAATTCCAGAATACTTTAATTCACACCGACATAATGAGTTGTTCTGGAGTATTAACCAATTCTGCGGGAGTGTGTACGGGACCTTGATATGGTGGCTTCACTTCGCCCTCACTACTGCGCAGGCTCCAAGTTCACTATTCGCAGATTCGAGACTCAAGATGTCAAGGCCATATTGGCACACTGACGGGTTCATTTACTACAATGGAAGAGAGTGAAGGTGCGTTGTCCATCTTTTTTTACAGTCTATGGTCAAAATGCAAACTGGAATGTTGGTTTTTGGTCATGCTACAATGCTACTTGCTGGGAAAAGTAGTTAGATGGGCCTACTGGAAAAGCTAATAGCGTCAAACAAAAAGTTAATAGCATCAATCTACTAAAGCTACTGTCAAGCTACTTGCTGCTCAAGCTACTGAAAAAATAGTTAAGTTAATAACATACTACTCCCCAACACTGCAAACATAATATTTAGCCATCATTATACAAAAATATTTGACAGATATTTGCGGCAACTGACCAATCAGAATCAAGCGTTTCATTGAGTACATAAATCATGATATTATTTGTGTGCAAATGTAACTAAAAATTTCAATCAGAGATATTTCCCATTGGTTTCCTCTTTGATATTGCCTTTATCTGATTTCTGAAGCTTTCAAAGAACTATGTTAACATAAACTATGTTTACATAAAGATTTATAAATAGGCCTACTGTTTAAGTTTTTTTATGTGCAATTTAAAAAATTAAAATTATTTTTCTTTATATAGGCTACACTGTGTTCCAAATTATTATGGAAGTGACATATCAGCAGGATTTCAGTACAGTAAACATTCAGATTTTAGTTTCTCATAGGCCTATCTTTTTTTCGATAACTGGTATCAATCTCAGACAGGTTTGTTAAGTAGTTTGCCAGGTAAATGGAAAACCTATACTTGAAGATGTCCACAATCCACATTAATCATGTCACAGTTCTCATGCAATTGAAGAAAGAGGAAGAAAGATCTTTCTGAAGATAAAAAGCATGAAATGGTGCAATGTCTTGCAAAAGGCATGACAACAACTAATATTGTGTGAAAACTCAATGGAGATTATTGAACTATCAAAACATTTGTGAGTGATTTAGGGCACAGAAGAACTAAGGCTTAGTACAGGGTTAGTTAACCCATAAATGAAAATTCTGTCAGTATTTACTGACCCGCATGTCGTTTCAAACCCACAAGACCTTCGTTCATCTTCAGAACACAAATTAAGATATTTTTGATGAAATCTGAGAGCTCTTTGACCTCCGACAGACAACGTTATTACCACTACCCATAAAGGTAGTAAAGACATTGTTGAAATAGTCCATGTGTCTACAGTGGATCAACCTTAATTGTATGAAGGGACAATAAAACTTTTTTTGTACAAAAAACAAACAAAAATAATTTTATTAAACAATTTCTTCTCTTTCTTGTCAGACTCCTATGCTGTTCACGCAGTGCAGCTCCTGCGTCAGCATCACTCGCATGTGTCGTGCTGCTCACGTGAACAATGTCGGCCAATACTGAGCCAGCGTTCTGACGTAGAACCCGGAAGTGCTGCACTGTGTTTACTACATGAACAGTGACTGACATGGGTCTCTGAGGGTGTCAAAATGACTTCTGCAAGACATGTGGAGTTTATAACTGACCATTTTCTGCTATGGTATAAAAAGGATAGTGCCTTCTGAAATAAAAGGATTTTCATTCAAGAAAACACACTATGGTGCAAAAAAAAAAAAAAAACTTACCACAGCAATAAAACTGAAAAAATATTTCTACACCTACTTCACCATTTCATTCTTTTCATCTTCAGAAAGATTTTTCTTCCTCCCCATATTGAGGAAGAAAACTGTGATTTGCTTAACAATGTAGAACAATCTCACTTAAAGCTGATGATTGACATTTTAATCACAGTTCAGATTCCAAAAACATGAGCTATAGATCGATTAAAAGGAAGTTCGTCATCAGTTCGTTGTACATTAATTAATTTGCTTATCTAGCTCAACTGGTTAATTTTCTTTTCAGGATGTCATATGTGTTAGCAATAAACCTTGTTTTAAACCCGAGATTTGTACAAATGAAATGACAATGAAATGGTCCTAGGATTATTCAATTCAATTTGATGGAATTTGCATTTGATGGAATTTGATGAAAGGCTTAACATGTTTTTGAGTGTGAATGAGCAACAAAAGAAAACAACATTTAATTTAAACAGACAATGCCTCTTCTAAACAGATGTGAGTTTGTGGTTGCATCCTATTGTATATGCCTTCGAAATGTTTGTTCAAATCATGAAAATAAAATGTGGTTATCCATTCTCAAGATATGCAAGACATAATGTTTGTATACATACTATATCAAAATAAATACATTAAAAATTGTACCGCAGTATGCTCAATGGCAAATTGAAAAGAATTTAAATGCCAATCATTCCTTAGCAGTAACTAATATGATTATCTTTTCCTTATCTGGAATGATGACAGACCATAGATTGTCATTTCCTCCATCAGGTACGTTAAAATAAAAACCAGTTCTCAGATGGTGAGAGCTCAGCTCGGATCAGCATGTCTTTCACCGCTCTGCTCTTGACCGAGCTTCTGCTGGTCACCATAGTAACAGCCTCACACTTCTATGGAGGCTCAATGACTTTCAACTCAAGAAGGAACTCTGATGGATCGTACAAGGTGAGAACTCCTTGAATATACTTTAACTAAATAGCAGCCATATTCTTTGTTGGGTGAATTATAATACACTGTAAAGTTGTTAAAATGTATTTACATTTGACATGTATATGTGAAGAAAATGGAAAACTGCATAATGAATAGTCTTTATAAGGTTGTTAAAACTTAAATAAAGTGAACTTTAAGAAATTAAAAGACATATCTATGTGTTCAAACAAGTTCTGTAACTCAATATGCTTTGCAGCTGTTGTTGTTTTTGTTTTATTTTTTGTTTTTTTATGTTTAGTCATCATTGTATTTTTAGTTTTTATATTCAGTGAATGTGCATTTTAAAGTTTGGCTAAACTTATGCATATGTATGTTGTTTCATAAACATTCATTTCTACTAAAGCGGACCCACTTTATATTAAGTGGCCTTAACTATGTACTTACATTTAAATTAATAATTTGATACAATGCACTTATTGTGTACATACATGTTTCTACATTTATTTTAAAAACACTTGCATGTAATTAATTTCTGTAATTACATTTATAATTACACTGTTGACCCATCCCTTAACCCTACCCCTACCCTTAAACCTACCCATACCACCAAAGCTTTCCCTAACCTTACCCGTATCCCACCTCAGTAACAGCAAAAGTGTTTTGCAATTCAATATGAACCCATTAAGTACATTGTACTTATTTTTTGATGTAAGTAAATAGTAGTTAAGGCCACCTAATATAAAGTGGAACCACTAAAGCCACATGTCAACCTAATCTCTATTTGGATTAAACTTGAACATGACTGACAGTTAAATGCAATCAACAAAAATGAAGAAACTTCACTAAAAGGAATACTAATCACCATAACAGTGACTTAAAACAAGACATTTGAAATGATAAATCTCATATGTCTCCATGCTTTGACCAATCACACATAATTCAATTATGTGCTAGGGATTTTTAATAAAAATGCATTGCAAAATACATGTAAATAAATACGGTCAATATAGCAATTCACTTTAAACCTTAACGCTCAAAATGTTTAATTGGTTTAAGTAGGGCAAACTCAAATTAAACAAATTAGTTCAATCAAATTAACTTTTATGAGTATTTAGAACTTTCTTTTTCTTTTGAGTTCACGAAATTGACACATTTTAAGGAATCTGAATTGTTTCATTCTTTTGAGTTTTATGAACTTGTTTCTTTTAATTTAGACAAACTTAAATTTATCTGAAACTGGGTTGGGATTTCTATTTCCCACCATGCTTTGCCATGACACTAGAAAGGGAGAATAAATACTAAAATTAAGTGTTAATATTTAACACTTAATCTGCCAGTTCTGCTTACTTAAACTTTTTTTAAATTAAAAAAATTGATGTAATTGATTCCCTCAATTTTTTTTTTTTTTTTAGTTTTGCCAACTTATTTGGGTTTACAGTGTTGCATATGTAACAGTAAAACATTAAGTAATAAAATATTAAATATTAGTAAATAATAAAATAAACTAAGCACACCAGTTCCATCTTAACCACCAAACATGACAGTTCTCACTCTTTAAAATGGGATTTTTTTTTTTACAGTTTAGTCCTTTCATAGATGTTTGTAGCTCATTTTACAGCAGTCACACACGTTTAAAAACATACTGTCATTTTATAAACCATTTATTATTTCAGGTGGAACTTCGCTTCAAGACGACCTACCATTCATGTAGCGCATATGATTACTGGCCATGCAATTCTGGAGATTGTGGAAATGATGTCAGTACTGTGATTGGTCAAGTAGATTCGAGTCCCGATGGCAATAACTGGTGTCAGTCTGAAGGTGTCATAACAAAGATGGTTTCCACCAACAGCCCTTTTGAGCTTCTGTAAGTAAATTTATTATTTAGAAGAACAAAATCATTCACTAATTCACAAAATATAGATCTGAACAAAATGCAAGAATGAAAAGTCAACATATCTCAACAGCAAAAGTAGTTGCTGCTGGATTTACAACACAGTCACAAATTCTGGAAACTGGAATCTTCTCACTTACATTGACCTTGGAGTGAGATCGGACACCTCAGAGCCCAACAGATCTCCAATCACCACCACCTTACCCTTTGTTAGGTAAAACAGCTTTTGTAACAGAATTAATGGAAGCTTATAATGTCTATTTCTATATTTTTTAATCATGATGTGCATTCAACATGATAAAGTAATACAATACTATGTTTCCTTATTGTAATATTATGTTGCAGAGTTCCTCAGAACTGTCCCAGGAGGTACAATCTCTTAGCATTTGATCCTGATGGTGACCACGTCAGATGCAGATTTGGACTTGGACAAAACAATGAGTGTGGAATCTGCAACCAACCTGATGGTTTTACATTGGATCAGGTATGAAAAAAAAAAAATAAGATACTGAATATTTTTTACTGATTTTTCAAGTTATTTTTTTAATTGATAGTATTTGTAGCACTTTCAGAACAAACAGTACTTTTCAGCTGCAATACTCTTAGATCTTACACCAATAGATCTAAGAATAACTTGAACTGGTTAGGATTTAAAAACCTTGAAGAGCAAACCTCTTTTCTGCCTTTTTTAGCTTATTGTTACAAAACAAAAATGGTCTGCACACTAAAGAATGTTCAGCAGATGTTTTAATAAATCACAAAAGGGGAAAAGTAATACAAGTGTTTCAGCTAACAGCCTTCTTCAGTGTACCCATTCACTACTTCTCAGAGATTTTTTATACACAATAGTGAGTATGATAAGACATTTACAAAATCCCCAGAGTTAAATCAACTCTGCTCAGAGTACATGTGGTCCCTCTCTGAATAGTGTTAAAGTAACACTGAAGCAGAGTTAAATTTAATGAGATAATTAAGCAATTAATTAAGTAATGATTGTGCATTAGTGATGAACACCTGCTGTTAACAAGCAGAATCACTTAAGAAATAAGAAAAAACACAAGAACTACAAGTGACTTAAGTCACAGCCTTATTATTTGCTTAATTATCTCATTAACTTTAACTCTGCTTCAGTGTTACTTTAACACTATTTAGTGAGGGACCATATGTATTCTGAGCCGAGTTGATTTAACTCTGGGGATTTTGCTGTGTATAATCAAACAATCA
Organism: Chanodichthys erythropterus; assembly: GCF_024489055.1. Classification (NCBI taxonomy): domain Eukaryota; kingdom Metazoa; phylum Chordata; class Actinopteri; order Cypriniformes; family Xenocyprididae; genus Chanodichthys; species Chanodichthys erythropterus. The sequence goes on from NC_090227.1 coordinate 24,951,089, forward strand.
ATCAATCCACAAACTCCAGTTCAACTCCATCTTGAAACAAATAATAATATATAATAACTCATCAAGCATACATGGCATTCATAGATATTATCTAATCAGCTGGAAGAGCAGGTGATTCCTTTGATTGAATGCTTATTGTTTAAAGCACTTTAGGCATGAAGTAAATAACTGCTGAATGTGAATTCAAATTCAAAGAAATGTATTATTAATTTATTTTTTACCTAATATATTTCTGAAAATAAAGTATAAAATGCCCCTTTGAATTTATTCAAGGTTGTTGTGTACACACCAAAAGTTACCAAAGTACAGATAAAGACAGATTAATTAAAAAATGTATAAATATACATTAAAATTATACATATTAAATCAATTGTAAAACACCATTGAATAACTTACATTGCTTTATATAACAACAATATTTATTTTTTCTCAAGTAATTGACAGTACAAGTTACAACTCTTAAGAGTTCAACCAGTGGCATAACATTAATGTTTTTAATACATTTTTATATTGTAATAATTTCACATTTAATCTCCAAATTAATGTGGAAACAACATAAAAAGACAGTGTATTTTAAATATTTGATCTAACAGGTAGGAAATGTCTAGAAATTGAATTTGTCAAAGTTAAATTGAAGTTATCAAACACTTCACAGTCTTCACTGCATAGTTTAGATTAAATTTGTATTCATTTTTATTAAAGCTAAAAGTTATTCAATTAAGAGTAGTGAGTGATTTTCTTTTTCTTTTGTTCTTTGATTAACATTAATGGCAGACTGTAGCAGGTTTATTATTTAATATTATGAGCTTTTTTTGCATTTTATTGCACTGAAAAATTAATCGCATGTGTTAACGCGTTAAATTGACAGCACTTATATAAATGCATACACATTTGCCTGATGAAATGCACAGCTCTATGCCCATGACTGAAGTTATTACATTCTAAGACATTGTAGTGTATGTTGTAAGTAAATAGTATGCTTTTGGTCAGTGTTTAACTGAAGTATTACAGTTCATTTACACTATTTTTATTTATAACACATTGTTTGTATTTTCTTTAAAATATAGCATAACTGCTCTCTGTCATATATGCACACATCAGTCCTTGGAGTTTATTCATTTGAGCTGGTGCTGGAGGATTTCCCTGTTCACAAGATTACTCTGTCCTACACCAGCCAGCCTTCAGAGGAAAGATCTCCAATCAGATTAATCAGAAACCGACGTGCTGGTAAGGGTCAAGGAACTGGAGCTTTTCCACCAGGTTTACTTACAACAAAAACCTCACCTAGTACAACAATAACAACTACAACTACGACAACAACACGTATGACAACCACGACAACACCGACAACAGCCACGACGACACCAACAACTACCACAACAACACCGACAACTACCACAACAACACCGACAACTACCACAACAACACCGACAACTACCACAACAACACTGACAGCAACCACGATAACTACCACGACGACACCAACAACTACCACGACAACACCGGCAACAACCACGACAACTACCACCACATCACCTACAACGGCACCAACAACCACAATGACATCCCCAACAACTACTATTTCACCAACAACAACAACACCTACAACAACCACTACGTCACTGATAACAACCATGACAACACCAGAAACAACCACAACGAAACTGGAAACAACCACAACAACACTGGAAACAACCACAACAACACCAGAAACAACCACATCAACACTGGAAACAACCACAATGACACCAACAACAACACCAGAAACAACCACAGCAACACTGGAAACAACCACAATGACACCAACAACAACACCAGAAACAACCACAACGACACCGGAAACAACCACAACAACACCAGAAACAACAACAACACTGGAAACAACCACAATGACACCAACAACAACACCAGAAACAACCACAACAACACCAGAAACAACCACAACACCACCAGAAACAACCACAACAACACCAGAAACAAGCACATCAACACTGGAAACAACCACAATGACACCAACAACAACACCAGAAACAACGACACTGGAAACAACCACAATGCCACCAACAACACCAGAAACAACCACAACACCACCTGAAACAACCACAACAACACCAGAAACAACCACAACAACACCAGAAACAACCACAACAACACCAGAAACAACCACATCAACACTGGAAACAACCACAATGACACCAACAACAACACCAGAAACAACCACAACGACACTGGAAACAACCACAACAACACCAGAAACAACCACAACGACACTGAAAACAACCACAACAACATCAGAAACAACCACAACGACACTGGAAACAACCACAACAACAACGGAAACAACCACAACAACACCAGAAACAACCACAACGACACTGGAAACAACCACAATGACACCAACACCACCAGAAACAACCACAACAACACCAAAAACAACCACAACAACACCAGAAACAACCACAATGACACCAACAACAACACCACCAGAAACAACCACAACAACAGTGAAAACAACTACAATGACACCAACAACACCACCACCACCAGAAACAACCGCAACAACACTGGAAACATCCACAGTGACACCTACAACAACACCAGAAACAACCACAACGACACCGGAATCAACCACTACGTCACCGATCACAATCACAACAATATCTACATCAACCACAACAACACCTATGCCAATCACTACTTCACCGACAACAACCACAACGACACCAGAAACGACCACAACAACATCCATGACAACCACGACGACACCTACAACAACCACTACTACAACCACAGTAGTCACTACTACACAAACAACAAATACATCTGCAATAACAACCCCTGCACCAAAAACAACCACTTTACCACTGAGCAAAATACCTCTTCAATTTTCTCTACAAGGTATGTTTGGAAGTTTTGTAAAGTGTGCTTCAAAATTATCTTGATTTGTTTGTTTGATTAAATAATTACTTTACATATGTTTTAGTTGATGGTCCAGCACCATCTTGCATTGAGGGTGAATATCTACCACGGTTCCTCCACCCAACGCCTTATCATGGAGAACACCTGCAGGCTCATGTAAATCATGATCTTGAGATCAGAGTGAAAGCTTTTGCATATTTTTCAAGGTATTAAGAAAATTTTTTTTTTTTTTATTTAAACATACTATTTTTTTATACTCATACTTGAAACAAAAATTAAACAGTGTTTTTTAACTAAACTGAATTTGGAATAGCATATTAGCATAGAACCCTTACATATTTGTAATATACGTATTGTACTTTTTCTGCCAACTATAAAGGTAGAAATGGCAGAAAAGGCAGAAATAGAAAGAATAGTAGGCTAATATGCTATTCCAAATTCAGCCATGGTCTGTGGGGAAAATCAAAACTGATTCTGGCTGTTCTTCTGCACCTAGTAGAGGGCTGGAGTGCAACAAGGTTGTGCTTTTTGGTATGTAAGGACTGTGCATTTTTTAGCATATCGAAGTCCGGGAGGGCAGCAACGGGGCACACCAGTCTGTTGTAGCTATCTCTTGTCCAAATTGGTAGCTGCAAAAAAAAAAAAAAAAAAAGAGCGTGAGAGAGAGAGAGAGAAATAAAGGTACACAGACAAACTCTACAATGATTAGTTGGTGTACAATTGTGAAGACATTTTGAAATATGGTTGTGCGCTAGTAAAGTTGTTCATCTTGCAATGCTTTTGTTTAGTTGTGGTTTTTGCTATCTAGAATCACTGATGTCATCATTAGTGGACCTCTGAACAGTACAAAGTACAAAACTACAACTGGGGAATATGTGATTAACTGGACACCAACTGCAGAGAACTATGGCCAACACTTTCCATTTTGCTTCATTGCAGAAGGACAAAATGGGTATGTTTCATTGTGTAAAAGTACTTTTTATTTTTTTCAAACACTTTAATATAATGTTATGATTGTTGTTAAAAAAAAAAAAAAAAAAAAAAAAAAAACATTCTATTTTAAGGTCTGATATTTACCAATCTGAGATGAGGTGCGTCATTGCAAAGGTGAATGCCGAAGGTAGGTAAAGCAGACCCAAAATGAGAGATGAATGACTGAAATAAATAACATATGGAAAAAAATGTGATTCAATTTTATTTCTGTGGCATTTTGGGGCATTTAGTCGATGTTTATTAGCTATAAAGCATCTATATGCTGTGTGCAGATATTTAGCAGATATACTACACACACACACACACACACACACACACACATATATATATATATATATATATATATATATATATATATATATATATATATATATATATATATATATATATATATATATAGTACATTTAAAATCTACATCATATATGATTATTGTTGTTATTTTCAGGACCCGTGGCGCATGTAACCTGCACACAGAACTCAATGTCAGTGACAATTGAGAGATCCTCCATCGAACCACTCCATGGCAACCACTTGAGACTGACAGATCCATCTTGTCAGGTTTACTCCAACAGTACTTACATTTTTGCCAACACACCTCTAAATGAATGTGGCACACAGGTTGAGGTGAGACATCCTAGCAGTTTTAAAATCAACATTTGCGATCTTGTGAATTCCAAAGCTAAACTATTTCAAAACGTCTGTTTCTTTGAAGGAGAACAATAATGAACTCATCTTCAAGAATAAAATCGTTACATTTGATGATCCCAGGGACATTATAACCAGGAAGAATCAGCTAGAAATTGAAATCCTGTGCAAGTACCAGAAAAGGACAAACCTTACACTGGAGTTTGATACTCACAGACCACCAGTCATCTTCTCAGAAAAGGGTTTTGGCACATTCAACTATCAGTTTGAGTTTTATTCTTCTGGCAGTTTCTACAACAGCATGGATCAAAAATCCTACCCGCTTGAGTACAATGTGGGAGATAAGATCTACATGCAGATTGAACCGGTCACTCCAGTCCCAAACACTGAGATCTTTCTTGAGTCATGTGTGGCTACACCTTATGATAATCCTAATTACCCAATCTCTTATCCTATCATCACCAATGGGTGAGATTCTACAAACTCTTCAACATTTACATATTATACCCATGTGTATGTTACACAATATGCTTCTCTTCTCAGTTTTTCACACAAATCAATCAAGTGCTTTTTCTTATTTCAGATGCAAAGTGGATGAAACAGTCCAGTTTTTCTCAAGCCACAAACCATATGTCCAGTTTGAAATAGAGGCCTTCAAATTCATTGGGCTCCATGACCAGGTGAGAGTGACATTTAGTCAAGAAAATGTGAGTGGAGTGTGTGTAATATATATATATATATATATATATATATATATATATATATATTTATATATATATATATATATTTATTTATTTATTTATTTATTTATTTATTTATTGTTGTTACGGTAGCTGGTGTAGACACAAGGCAGATACGGATTTCCACAATAATGTAGAGTACTTTAATCAACAAAGGCAGGGAACACCAAACATACACGTTAACACAACAGAACGGACAGGGAGTGAAGGAAGTGAGTCCATTATAAAGGCAGTGATGATGATTAAGTCCAAGGTGTAGATGATGAGTGCTGATGGGGAGATGACGAGGGAAGTGAGTGTGGGTGTGGAAACAGGAGGCTCATGGGTAATGGAGTCTGGGAGACATGGGAACTGTGATATATATATATACAGTGGGCATGGAAAGTATTCAGACCCCCTTAAATTTTTCACTCTTTGTTATATCGCAGCCATTTGCTAAAATCATTTAAGTTCATTTTTTTCCTCATTAATGTACACACAGCACCCCATATTGACAGAAAAACACAGAATTGTTGATTGAACTAAAGGATTTAAGGATTATGGAGGCCACTGTGCTCTTGGGAACCTTAAGTGCAGTAGAAATTTTATTGTAACCTTGGCCAGATCTGTGCCTTGCCACAATTCTGTCTCTGAGCTCTTCAGGCAGTTCCTTTGACCTCATGATTCTCATTTGCTCTGACATGCACTGTGAGCTGTAAGGTCTTATATAGACAGGTGTGTGGCTTTCCTAATCAAGTCCAATCAGTATAATCAAACACATCTGAACTCAAATGAAGGTGTAGAACCATCTCAAGGATGATCAGAAGAAATGGACAGCACCTGAGTTAAATATATGAGTGTCACAGCAAAGGGTCTGAATACTTAGGACCATGTGATATTTCAGTTTTTCTTTTTTAATAAATCTGCAAAAATGTCAACAATGTGTTTTTCTGTCAATATGGGGTGCTGTGTGTACATTAACTTAAATGTTTAAACTTAAAAATGAACTTAAATGATTTTAGCAAATGGCTGCAATATAACAAATAGTGAAAAATTTAATTAGTTCAACATCATAGTTGGTCAGTCATATCTAAAGGCCTTTGCGACGTTAAGTTGCGAAGATCTTGAGTTTTCGTTGATTGGTGTGTCCGTGGCAGCCTGACAAAATTCGATGTTTCGCCATGAAACAGGAAGTTGTTGTAACTCAAGCATACAATGTCCAGTCTGCCCCAAACTTCACATGACACAAACTTGACATGCTTGATAAGAGTCCTGGCTGAAGATATGCCAAAATTTAGTAATAGTAATATTGCCACCAGCTGGTAGCAGGAAGTGTGGCAAATATAAATGATCTTTAATTTTAGATAGATTTTTTAATAATCTTTTTAAATTTTCATCTTTAATTGTGACAGTTAATGATCTAGTAACACTGTGTTTAACGTGGTAAAATCTTGCTGTCATGCATTTGCATTATGGGCCATTGTCATGTTTTTTAAGTGATTTTGGAGCAAGAGAAAACCATCAAAATCAAGCAACTTCTGTTTCCATTCATATAGTCTGATATGGACTCATATGGACAAGTGAAATAAAATATATTTGTCTTTAACTCTGTCACTGGCCTTTTTGGCTTTCTCTCTTCTTGCTCTTCTCTAGGTGTACATCAGCTGCTCAATCATCATATGCGAGGCAAACAATCCCAACACCCGCTGCTCTCAGGGTTGTGTTAACAGCACATTCGCTCCACCATCCCACCACCATCACAAAAGAGAGGCTTCCATCCAGACTGGCAGCCACTTGATCTCCCAAGGGCCCCTGCGGCTGAAGAGGAGCAATGCATCACGTAAGACATCTCTACTTCACGCAGCTTGTGCATCAAATGATTGTATACTAAAAAAATGGCGTTAATAGTTACAACCTTTACTCACATTTCAGAGATCACCGTAACCCAAGGACTGAATCTAAACCTTGTTGTGGTCGTTAGCTGTCTCGTGGCAGCAGTTGCCATAGTGTGTGGAGTGATTGCCTACAGATCCAGGAGCCCAAGGATCAGATACCAACCCTTGCCATCACATGAGTTTTGAGCATGTCAGCTTTTTAGTTTTGTTTTGTTTTTGTTTTGTTTTTTTTCAAAGCGCAAATGCTCTATTTTTCCTGTTAAAAAAAAAGAAAATTTACAAGATAGTTGGTGTGAAAGCTCTGAATGAGAAAATTTGGAAAAGGGTTTTTTTTTTCATTTGTAATAATTTTAGTAATGTGAACGTAATGTGACTTTAAAACTGATTGGAAATACATCAGCTTAAACCAAATGTTGTTCACTGATTTATATAATCATATATTGCAGAAGGAGCAAAGCAAATGTGGAAACAGAACTAGAGTTGTGGTGGTTGCTATGTCACTATATGGTTGCTAGGGTTTTCTCAGTGGCATTTTGTGGTGGTTTTAAAAGTCTTGTTCAGCTAAGTTAAAAATTTGTGATCATTTGCTTATGTCATTTAAAACCTGTATGAAGAAGGAAAGTCAGTCAAATTTGGTATGACATGAGGAAATAATGACAGAATTATTACCATTTATTTTTTTTATGTGAAGTAACCCTTTTAGTTGGTTGCTTAATGACAAATCAAGTACTTGCATTCATAAACTTGGTAAGTTTGATTCATTTCTGTCATTTAGTTCCAGCTATCCCATTCTCAACAAATTCAATAGTTTATCTGTGGCATTACTAAAAATAAAAATTCTCTATGGGTTTATTCATACAGTATTCAATTGTTTTTGCATTATATGTTGGCTTTTCATTTGTATGTATTTTGTAGGTACATATAACTGATGTAACTCTTCATGAAAAACTGAAATTCTTGTTGTGAAGTTCCTAAAAGTAATTGCGGGAGGAGCGAACCCATCTAATCTTTCGATTAACTGCATATAAGCAGCCGGTCAACTTGTTACGGCATCAGCTGTTTTGGCATCCCTACTTCCCCCGTTCCACCAACATAATTTAGGCAATTTGATGTCATATTCATCTTTCAAGCATTTGTAGTCCCAGTGGGGGGTATATCTAAGCTTGAGTCGAAGCAGCTTCCTCAAGCCACTCCACTGCGGACAGCAAGCCAAATATGTTTAACCTTAATATCTTGAAGATTAACAAACTTATGAAAACTTGATTGTTACTGTATTATACTTTCTGCATTAAACATTCTGATTCATTATGGCTGTTTTGATACATACTTTTAAGCCATATTTCAGAGGAAACATACTGTAAATAGTTAGATATTGTTTTTTGGCTATATTGCCCCACTATAAAACATCTCTAACAAGTGAACTAACATGTGATGAGACCAGATTGAGTCTCACATAGCCAGACTTGCAAAAAAAAAAAACATCAACTCATTCAAATAATAGTGCAAAAGTCTTCATGACAACACCAAACAAATATACTCTCAAAACATGTAAAAATAACTCAGTAAACATGATTTTGTCAGGTAAGATAATGTTCCTCAATCAACATATTTTGTTGATTCTGGAACAACATTCCTGCCCAAACATTTAGTACTAACCCTATCCCTACCCCTGAAACTAACCCTACCCATAAATTATCCCTAAAATCAGAGGGGAATGATAGGTGAATAACACTGATGAAGAATCACTTAACCCTGGTTGTAAGCCTTAACGTGACATAAACTATAAACTTCAAATCTGGTTGATTGGAATATTGTTCCAGGAACATGTTGCACTTGGTGAAATCACGTTCACACCAAATAACCACATAGACCCAAACACAAGACCTTTGGATCTTAAACTTCTAAGGGCACAAGTTTGTCTTCCACACATGCTGTATATATACACACATATATTCTGATCTGTCTTAGCTTTCCAAAGAGAAAATATTGAGTCAAATGAAATGTAATTTAAAAAAACAATTATGTGATAAACCAGCAGACATATCACCCTGTAGGCTAGTTGCCCACTGAAGCTAAGCAGGGCTGAGCCTGGTTAGTACCTGGATGGGAGACCTCCTGGGAAAACTAGGTTGCTGCTGGAAGAGGTGTTAGTGAGGCCAGCAGGGGGTGCTCACCCTGTGGTCTGTGTGGGTCCTAACGCACCAGTATAGTGATGGGGACACTATACTGTCAAAAAGCACTGTCCTTCGGATGAGACGTTAAACCGAGGTCCTGACTCTCTGTGGTCGTTAAAAATCCCAAATTTGCCCATTGGCCTCTGTCCATCATGGCCTTCTAATCATCCCCATACACTGATTGGCTTCATCACTCTTTCTCCTCTCAACCAATAAGCTGTTGTGTGGTGGGCGTTTTGGCTCAACATGGCTGCCGTCGCATCATCCAGGTGGATGCTGCACATTGGTGGTGGTTGAGGAGATTCCCCCTTCAATACTGTATGTAAAGCGCTTTGAGTGCCCAGAAAAGCACTATATAAATGTAAGGAATTATTAATTAATTATTATTATTATAAACAAACTAACAAAAGAGTAAGAAAACTGATTTATAAATAGCTGCTCACAACATCCATCAAAAGATACTTTTGTTAAATCAACAGAACAAAGTGTGACTGTTCAGTTCTATAAGAAACCAAATAAAACAGCCAGTTTGCAATTATCACATACACTCTTCACCAGTTCAGTCATCTAATCAGGAGTTACATTTCCCAGCATCCCTCGTGTCGCTCACCTACTTACTCGGCTATCACCAGCACCTGTTCCCCATCAGCACTCCAATCTGCACCAGGATAAAAGCACACCTCACAGCCACACTTTCAGTGCTACCAATTTAGCGATTTTGTCGCTAGCTTTAGCGACTTACCCACCCCATTTGACTTTTTTCACCTAATCTAGATTCCGTGAATCGCCCACTGATCAATATTTATAATAATATAGATCAGTATGACATCATCTAGCAACATTTAGCGACCAGTTTTAGCTACTTTCAACTGAAAGCATTTGGCAACACTGCACACTTTGTCTGGCCTCGAATGTGGATACAGACTGTGTGATACTAACCTGTGAATCTCCAACAATCTCCTTCATCTTTGTGCCTGAAATCCTGTGGGAAAGTGTTATCTGTACACTTACTGTGCTCAAACAGAGTTGTGTGTTTCCCCGGATCCTTCAGTCATCATCATTATGATTATGACTGTTTTGTGTCTTGTGTATGGTATTCTTTTGTAATGCATATTTTAGAATAACCAATGGTTAACGTATCTTCAACTTGCCATATTTAGGGTCTATGTGTTCGTATTGTGAAGATTACATGCTTGTGTAAATGATATGTCGATACCCATGCAACATATCAGTATTACAGGCAGTGGCGTAACTATGTTTTAAAAAGTGGGTAGGACAGTAATGTGTATGTGTGTGTGTGGGGGGGGGGGTGTATTGTAATAGTATTATTTCAATAATACTAATATGATATTAAAATTAATATGATAGTTTCTTCCTTACATTTGCTATAATACAATACACATCAGCTATAATATAATATATTAACAAATATATATGGATATATGCGCTTTTTAGTAATAGGTTGTACTGATTGGCTAGTGGCAGAATTTTCATTTAGCATGCAAGAGGTTCTGGGTTCTAATAGTAGTATTAGTAGTAGTAATCTTTATTTTGAACTCAAGTTTTTAAAAGAAGAAGAAAAAAAAATAAAAATAAAATAAAAATATATATACATATACATATATACACACATACACATATATATATATATATACACACACACATACACACACATATATATATATATATATATATATATATATATATATATATATATATATATATATATATATATATATATATATATATATACATACATGCACATACATACACATAATAAATAAATAATCATTAACGTAGTAAACACAAATTTCAACATAATTTCAACATAATACTCAACCTGTTCGAAAAGGGATAGGTAGAAGCCATAAGCTTATTAAATCCTACCCCAGTACTTCAAATCCAAATCCCAATTAAACCAGATAAATCCGACATATCATTTTGACTAACACAAAGATGCTACTCCAATTTCCAACCTACCATATCTAACAAATAATATAAGGAAGAACAAACCATAACAAAATTCATGCAACATTGACAACAACTAAATTATCTTTCTGTACTTATCAAAAATAAATGTCTTATAACTTTTTTTAAATTGCAAGATATTTACACTCTCTTTGATAGAATTATTCAAACTATTCCACAAGATCACCCCACAAATTGAAATGCACATACTTTTGAGCTTTGTTCGAGCATTCTGTTGTTTCACATTTAAAGCCCCTCTCAAATCATAACCCCCCTCTCTTTCTACAAACAATTGTTGTAAGTTTTCAGGCAGCTGTTTATTTTTTGCTTTATAGATTATTTGTGCGGCCTTAAATTCTACCATATCTTTAAACTTTAAAGCACGTAATTTTAAAAACAATAAATTGGTATGCTCATAATATCCTACTTTATTAACTATCCTAAATGCTCTTTTTTGTATTGTGCTTAAGGCTTGTAAGGTGGTTTTGTAGGTGTTGCCCCACACTTCAACACAATAATTCAAGTACGGCAAGACAAGTGAGCAATACAAAATATAAAGTGCTTTCTCATTCAACACATGCCTTGCTTTCCCCATTACTCCAATACTCCGTGCTACTTTTGCTCTGACATGTTTAATGTGGGGTTTCCAGCAGATTTTGTGATCCAGAATCACACCCAAAAATTTATTTTCATTTACTCTATCTATTTCAACATTATTAATAATTATTTTTAATTGTGTATCAATTTTACGATTTCCAAACAGCATAAATTTGGTTTTATCTAAATTTATTGATAATTTATTAAAGTAAATTAAATAAATTATCGATAAATAATCCAACCATGTATGATTTTTTTTTTCTCATTAAAACCAAAGATGTTCATCAGTGATTGTATATCAAGAGTAGGGACACGTTTATGTGTATTTTGTTTTGTGATTTCAATGGAACGAATAAAGAGTCTCCGCAACAGCGTTAGATTGAAGCGCTCGTCCGTGTGAATCCGCAGTGTGCACAAGCGCCAAGAGAACACTGTTGCACCTCTGATAACAGTGACAACGAGCACTCAACATGATTTCAAAAACAACACATCCCAGCGCCAGATCGCCTATTATTAACACAAATTGATAATCAACTAGAGGAGTTTATTTTGTATTAGATATCCGCGAGATGTTTCAAAAAGTGGTGGGGACATGTCCCACCCGTCCCACCTGCAAATTACGCCTATATGATTACAGGAATCTTTAATAATTTCTTGTCCATCTGTAACCAATCCAGTTACATGTACACAATCTGCAATCTGCCTGTGGGTCTGGGCCTGTCCTTCACCCCAGCCATGTGCTTAACTAGGAGAGAAAAGGACTCTTTCCCTCTAAGATTCAAACTAACCATACAAGTTTGTCATCAGTCCTTCATTCAATGCAGAAGATATCGATTGCGACTTCAGCACCATCGGACTGAACCCTCAGGACTTTCTACTGCATATTTGGGACGCTCTTCAAAAAGGTTGAGGCCTAATGCAAGTATCTTACAATATACTAAATTGCTGCTAGTTAGTTAAAGTTGTGAACCTCCTTTGTTAACAAAAGAGTTTTGTAATGAATACTGATGATTCTTTCCTGGTTTTTGGCTTCTCCATAGCTCCATTTCCTGTTCCCACTTTGGTTCCACTCTATCATTCCTCATTTAACTTGTGTATGTATGTGTTTGTTAGTGTAGTTATGTGTTAGTGATTTAGTTAATAAAACTATACATATTTGGTTCTGACTCCCCGTCTGTGAATAAATTGGCTCTTAAATGATTTCGATCCTATTAACAGCTCTAAGCACTGTAAATGCTAAGAAAGAATTATTTTTTTATGACCATGAAAATTACCCTTCTCTTACAATTAATAATTAATATATTCACAGAATTAACTGATTGATTAATTGATTGATTGATTGATTGATTGATTGTAATTTTAATGTAGCTACATCAAGTTAATCTGATTAACTGATTCAAATATTCATAAGCCTTAATTAATAATCATAATGAGTTATGAATAATTATTAATATTTCCCCTTTGAGTTAATTCGCTACACCTGCAACCAAGTTATCATTCTAGAGACTGTTTATCTGCCATTTACTCATCAGTATTGTTCCATTTGCTATGTATCACTTCCATGTACAAACTGTCAACAGCATTCAATTGTGCTGAAGAAATCTGACACGTACAGTAGCAGGTATCGACAACATTTTTGTTCAATTACAATGGTTTGCTGTGAAATGTCTCTGGAATCTTCATTCTGAGAGTCTAAGTAGAGTCTAATTTATATGGATTGACATTTAAGTAACAATTTACAATATGGTTCAATTTCTTAATATTAGTTAATGCATTTAGGTATCATGAACTGACAATGAGCAACACTTTTGCAGGATTTATTATCTTGGTTAAAGGATTAGTTCACTTTCAAATGGAAATTACCCCAAGCTTTACTCACCCTCAAACCATCCTACACTGTAAAACTCAATAAGTTCAGAATACTCAAAACATTTGAGGAAACTTATTACCTCAAAACATTTAAGTTAACTAACTTATTTTTTTTAAGTTAGTAGAACTTAATTTTTTTGTGACAAGTGGGGCGGGGCCGAGAGCCGTGGAAGTGGAGCAATGCTAGTGTGGTGCACAGGTGTCTCTCATTAACAATCACATCACTGGCATTCCTTCGCTCCCACAGTTCTCAGCCTCGCCCTACTCAAGTACATATAGTTAATTTACATAAACATCACATTCAAATCTAGGTTAAATGTTAGTTAGCAAAAAACACATGCTATTATAATTATCAAAGAGACTGTCAATATATACTTGCATGTATATAATCAAACAACATACAGTATATGTGGTCTTAAAAGTTTTGCAGCCCATCCTCAACCTAACCACACAGTCTACTCTTCACCAGAATGGTAACCCTACAAAACTAACATAACAGAACCCCCTGTCAATCCCAACATAACACAACATTAAACACTAACTTATGTCTCCCTATGTTAATCTTATGCAAAAACACACAAAATAACACTTTATTTCAACATTTAGACAGTCTGATGCAAAGCATGCTGGGAATTAGAAATCTGCTGCAACTAAAACAGTTTAGTTTACTTGAAATATGTCAGTGCAGTGAACTCAAAAGTAAAATAAAGTTTTAAATACTCATAACTGTTAATTTAACTGAACTAATTTGTTTAATTTAAGTTTGTCCTACTCAAACGAATTAAGTATTTTGAGCATTAGGGTTTACAGTGTAGGTGTATATGACTTTCTTGTTTATGATGAACACAATCTTAGAAATATTAATAAATATCCTGTCTTATGCCTTCCCTATTCAACTTGCAGAACTGATATGACACCAGTTACATTTTTCCATAATTTGAATACGGAAGGCGGTCTGGCGGAAGCTAGATATCTAACTTCATGCGTCAGGATATTTAATCATATTTCTCTGACTGTGTTCATCAGAAAGAAGAAAGTCATATACATCTAGGATGGCTTGAGGGTGAGTAAAGCTTTGAGTAATTTTCATTTGAAAGTGAACTAATCCTTTAATATTAATTTCTACCTATACAGTTTTAAACATTTCAAGTTAAACAAATTAATGAAGTTATATCATGGTATTAAGAATGAAAGGGAATTAACAAAGAAAACATAATATTTAAAGATTAAATTATGTGAGGAAAGATTGTGGCTTTTCTCAAAATAAAACACAAAAAAATACATAACGCAATAAAATTAAGTAGTACTAACTGAAAATTAAGCAGAATAAACTTAATTTAAATTTTATTAAGTTACATAAATTAAGTTACTACACTCTAAAGAAAAATGGTTCTAAACAGTATCAAATTAGGGTTCTTCAGCTTGTAACCTTTTTGGTGCTAAGTAGAACCCCTTTTTTAAGGTTCCATAAATAACCATGTTTTGAAAGTGCTATAGGACCTCAATAGTGTGATAAAGGTGATTGGTAGGAAACCAGTTACAATCTGAAAGTTAAAAATTGTAGACATTTTAAGAAAGAAATCATTTACTTGTTGAGAGTGTGTTGACAGTCTATGTAATTGAATGGGTAAGCTACAGAAAACCAGTAATGATGTGGCTTTTACAGGTACAGATACAGAAGGCAGAACCGAAAAAGAACCGTAAACTCTTACAAAAAGAATCATTTCAGCATATAAAGGGTTCTTTAGGGTCATGCGGTTCTAAATAGAACAGTAAAGAACCTTCAAAGAACCATCTTTTTTTTTAGAGTGTACTACTTTATTTTGTTAACAGGTTGACTATTTTGTTAACAGGTTGAATGCATGACTAAGTGCCTCAGGCAAGTGTGGAGGGATGAATTTATGAAATAACTAAGCCATTTCCGTGTGCAGTTTTTCAGGATTATTCACACACCAACAGAAATCTAGTTTAACTAGGAATTATTCACTCATTATTCATATATCCTACAGCATGCCTTTTATTAAATTATTGTCATTCTTTCCAGCAGAAACACACCTGCTTTCTATGTATTTAAAACATACTCGGTTACGTATGTAACCTCGGTTCCCTGAGATACGGGAACGAGTACTGCGTATGGGGAAAAGTTCCTTTTTCCTCCTCGCTGAAGCCTTTTACAATAGCGCAGTGAAAACTGCACGTCTATTGGCTCAAAGGAAGGAAACTCTTTGAGCCAATCACGGCGCTGCGTAGTCGCGCGAGCCAATGGCGGAATAGCGCGCCAACAAGCCCGCCAAAACAGGTGTGGCTTATGGCTATATAAGCCAGTGTTTCGCCGTTGGATTCAATTTTAGCTCGACTGAAGCGACAATACTGAGCCGCAGTGTCGGGGCACGGCATAATACGCAGTACTCGTTCCCGTATCTCAGGGAACCGAGGTTACGTACGTAACAGAGTACGTTCCCTTTCGATACTCTCACTCATACTGCGTATGGGGAATGAATACAATCACGCCGTGCCGCGACAGGGAACGACAAAACATAACTTGAGCGCAGAGGGGCCCAGAGGATATGCGAAGGGCTGAAAGCCGTCGAACCCTGGACACAGGGGCCGGGAGGCCCCTGAGAGCATGTTATGACAGTGCTCTGGGAGGCCGTCTTTTCACACTGAGAGGACCCGAGCATGTAAGGTCGGGATGTCCAAGTTATAAAATCTGACAAAAGTGGACGGCGAGGACCAGCCGGCCGCCTCACAGATGTCTTTGAGAGAAACGCCACTAGACCACGCCCAGGATGAGGCCATGCCTCTAGTGGAGTGGGCTCTTACTCTTATGGAGCAGTCCAGGCCCATAGAAGAGTAGCATAGAGCAATTGCGTCGACTAACCACGCGAGAGACGTTGCTTTGAGACCGGAGACCCTTTGGTGCGGCCGCCAAGCAGATGAAGAGCTGGTCTGACTGCCTGAATGGCTGAGACCGCTCAGTATAGATTCTCAATGCCCTGACGGGGCAGAGTAAATGCACCTCTCGCTCGTCCGTGGAAGGAGGTAGCGCTGAGTGGGAAATAACCTGGGCTCTGAACGGGGTCGAGAGCACCTTGGGGACATAACCATGTCTGGGTTTTAGAACGACTTTGGAGTCGTTGGGCCCGAACTAGTAGCAGAGCGGTTTTAAGCGTTAAGGGCCGAAGGTCAGCTGACTGCAGTGGCTCGAAGGGCGGACCCTTGAGGGCTGCAAGGACAGTGGAAAGGTCCCAAGAGGGAACAGTAAGTGGTCTAGGGGGATTAAGCCGCCTAGCGCCTCTTAGGAAACGGACAACGAGGCCGTTTCTGCCCACCATCTGGCCAGCGATAGGTGCGTGAAACGCTCCAATGGCTGCAACATAGACTTTGAGCGTGGAAGGGGTGAGACCGCTATCCAGCCGCTCTTGGAGGAAAGACAGAATCTGGGATACGTCACTCTCCACAGGGTCACCAGTCAACAAAGACAGACCATTTCTGGGCTTAGAGACGCCTGGTGGACGGAGCTCTAGCCTGAGAAATGGTATGTAAAATGTTCCCGGGGAGGCTTAGCGGCTCCCATCGAGGGACCATAGGTGCAGAGCCCACAGCTGGGGCTGGGGGTGCCAGATTGTCCCGTTCGCCTGAGAGAGGAGGTCTCTTCTCAGGGGGATAGGCCATGGGTCTCTCGTGGAGAGCCTGAACAGCTCTGAGGACCAGGTTCAGGTCCTCCAGAGTGGGGCCACCAGCAGGACTCTGTGTTTGTCCTCCCTGATTCGTCTGATCACGCAAGGGATCATTGCGATCAGGGGAAAAGCATAAAGGAGGAGCCTGGGCCAGGCCTTCCCGAAGATCTCCCATATCTTTCGCACCATTTGAGGGTGGAGCATCCACTCGTCTGAGGGGACGTTGCTCCGCGATAGCATGTCTGCCCCAAGGTTCGACTTGCCAGGAATGTGTGTCGCTTTGAGCGACTGCAACCTGGGCGTTGCCCATTCGAGGAGGCGCTTTGTCAGGGCGCAAAGGCAGCTGGACAAAAGGCCTCCTTGGTGGTTTATATATGACACTACCGTCATGCTGTCCGTCTGGACTAGGACGTGGTGTCCTTTTAGGGATGCCTTAAAAGAGTTCAGGGTATGCTCTACTGCCAGCATCTCAAGGCAGTTGATGTGCAGATGGCTCTGCTCGTGAGTCCACGAGCCGAAGGCTGGTCTGCCCTCGAAAACGGTGCCCCAACCCGTGTTGGAGGCGTCCGTCGAAAGCACCTTCCTTCTTGTTACCGCCTGAAGGGGGACTCCATGCTTGAACCAGCTGGGGTTTGTCCAAGGTCTCAGGGCTGTAACGCAGGCCTGATTGACCCTGATAAGGAAGCGGCCGTGCCGCCAAGCATGTATTGGAACCCTGAGTTTCAGCCAGTGTTGCAGAGGCCGCATTCGTAGGAGGCTGAGTTGCAGTACTGGGGAGGCAGAAGCCATCAGCCCTAACATCCTCTGGAAAGTCTTCAGAGGGTAACGGGCATTGTTCCTGACTGATGCCGAGAGCTTCTGAATGTGGAAGTACGCATCCTTCAGGTCCAGTGAGAAGAACCAGTCCCCGGGGCGTATTTGCGCGAGGATCTGCTTAAATGTCAACATTCTGAACTTCCGTCTCATGAGGGAGAGGTTCAGAAGTCTTAAGTCTAAGATGGGTCTGAGACCGCCATCTTTCTTGGGGACAACAAAGTAGCGGCTGTAGAAGCCCAACTCGCTCTCTGCGGGGGGAACGATTTCTATGGCTCCCTTCTGTAGCAGAGACGTCACTTCTGCACGGAGGACATGAGCGTCGTCCGTTTTGACTGAAGTGGTGACCACACCGCTGAAGCGCGGCGGCCTGCGGGTGAACTGTAGGGAGTAGCCGTTGGATATAGTCCCGATGATCCACTGTGACACTCCGGGGATGGCTTGCCAGGCCTCGACCCGTGTGGCCAGGGGTTGAATAGCGTCCGGTGACAGACCGCTGTGCAGGGGTCTTTGCACCATCGTTATAGGATGAGGAAATTTGCTCTCTTTTGGTAATGTAAAAATATTGGGTTCGCCATTAGAACGGCGGTTTGTGTGGGCGCAGTCATTGTGGGCCCAGGGGACATAACCCGATGAATTCCAGCACCCGGAGCTAAGCGAGGTGGTAGGGAATGTAAGCAAGAGAGCTTTTGGGGCGGTCCGGCCGTGGCGAGACCTAACCCCATCCTCTTTCTTCCTGCGTGATCAGGAAGACGCCGGAGGCGTTGGGTCCAGCACTATCTTAGGGCGGGGACCCTGTCGTCTCGGGAGCGTGGAGCGTTTCGCTGGGCGGGCCCGTAGGCGCTGCTCCTTGGGTGGCGCTGCGATGCGGAAGGGGCAGGCTTGCTCTGAGGCTGGGTCGGCGCAGGTTTGGACCGACTTGCAGCAGAAGAAGAGCGATTTCTGCGCAGCCGAGAAGCGCTCGGTGAACCCCTCCACGGCTGACCCGAATAGACCTGAGGGTGAGACAGGGGCATCCAAGAAGGCCATCTTGTCTGCGTCTTTGATCTCTGTGAGGTTAAGCCAGAGATGGCGCTCCAACACAACCAGGTTGGCCATGGACCTGCCTATGGCCTGGGCCATGGTCGCGCAGGGCCAGGTCGGTGGCGCTGCGGAGGTCACGGAAGGCCGGCGCGTCGATTCCAGACTCATCCAGGGAGCGGAGGAGTTTGGCCTGGAAGACCTGGAGGACGGCCATTGAGTGGAGCGCTGAAGCCGCTTGCCCTGCGGAGGAGTACGCTCGGCCGGCAATGGCGGAGGTCGTACGGCAGGACTTAGAGGGAAGGGCCCTCTTGCTCTTCCAACCCACGGCAGCGGGCGGGCAGAGGTGAGCGGCCACGGCTTCGTCGAGCGGCGGCATCTGCTCATAGCCCTTCTCACGGGAGCTGTCAACCGAGGTGAGTGCCGCGGGTAAAGAAGTGCGAAGGCGGGCGGAGTAAGGGGCGCGCCAGGACTACGTGAGCTCTGAGTGGACCTCGGGGAAGAAGGGCGCAGATCGCTGGCGAGGAGTCTGGCGGGGCCCCGGCAGAAACCACTCGTCCAGCCTGCTGCAATTCGGCTCTTCAGGTGTGGCCCATTCCAAGTCAAGCTCCTCGGCGGCCTTGGAAAGGATACGGATGAGCTCGCCGTCTGATCCAGGCCTGGAGTCAATGGGCTCTAGTGACGGCAAGGGGCGGCCTCTTCATCGCCGACCCACTCCTCTGCTTCAGATGCCGCGAGCGACATGGAGTCGTCGGGCTGCTCATCCTCCGAGCCACCGAAGGAGATGAGGTCTCTCGCTTCCGCTGAGGGACGCTGCTCCGGGCGTGCGAAGAGGACGGGGGACGGCTCTCTCACAGAAGAGCGGCCGGCGTAAGCTCTCCCATCTCCGAGCGCTGAACTCCTCTGCCTCGCTGTCTTTTCCTTGCCGGCTCGCGGGAGGAAGAAGACGGGAAGGCGCGGGAGGCGGAAGCGCTTTCAGAGAAGAAAGCGATCCGAGCGCGGAGAGAAGCGAGACTCATGTACTCGCATGCGGGTATGAAGTCTTGGTGAGCGCGGCGTCAGCGTGGGGCCTACCCAGACATCCGACGTACTCACCATGGCCGTCGTCGTCCTGCAGAGGGGCTCTGCAGGTGCCACAGGCGTGGCGCAGCATACTGGGACGCCGCCGCCGTAAAAACGGCACTTGGGGGGGCTCTTTTAGAGCGGTACGGAACGGAAGCTCTGAAGCAGCGGCGGTTAACCGCGTTGGTGCATTGAAAAACGCTTGCCGGATGGCAGCAGGAGACTCGCTGAAAGCGAAACCGGAAGCTTGTGGCAGGCGGCGAGAGCAGCGCTCTGGGCGGCAGTCTTCGGCGGCGCCGGCGGGAGCTGGCGGCGGATTCAGTTGTCCTCTCTTCCACTGCTTAGAGAGCTCGTTCAGCGGCGAAGGCGATCAGCAGGATCCAGCGAAGTGTAGATCGTCGCTGAAGGAGAGAGAACTGAATCCAACGGCGAAACGCTGGCTTATACAGCCATAAGCCACGCCCGTTTTGGCGGGCTTGTTGGCGCGCTATTTCGCCATTGGCTCAAAGAGTTTCATTCCTTTGAGCTAATAGACGTGCAGTTTTCACTGCGCTATTGTAAAAGGCTTCAGCAAGGAGGAAAAAAAGAGCTTTTCCCCATACGCAGTATGAGTGAGAATATCGAAAGGGAACAGGCATATTACTGACAAATGCAGTTCTTCACTGATTGTTGCAGCCTTTTAGACATTTTACACATCAGGTGCACAGTGAATGGATTGTGACAGTACTTGTCGAATTTCTACATGTTCAACAATTGTTCTTGTTGTTGTCCAGTTTCAGTGTTCACAAGTAAAAACCTGTGACTGTGATCAACATCATCCATCAAGATCAGATTTGCTAGTATGTAGCACACCCATGTGCAACCTGTCAACCGCATTTAATTGAGCTAAAGAAATCTGACATAGCAGGTAATATAAGGAATTAACAATGAACAATAGAATCTATAAAGTATAAATTATGATGTGAGAAAAAAGTGTGGTTAGTCTCAAAATAAATAAATAAAAACCTAGGCAACACTTTATTTCAATAGACTACTTTAGACATTTTAATAACTATAAGTACCTTTACAATGTCAACTAACTTTCATTAATTTGCAACTGCATGTCAACTAACTCTCATTTGAGTATTAGACAGTCTACTAATACTCTAATGACTGGTAGTTGACATGTAGTTGGTTAGTTAGTAGATTATCAAAAGTGGACTATTGAAATAAAGTAAAAGTAAAATGAAGTAGTAATGACTGTTTTAAGCAGAATAAACTGTCCTACAAATAGATATCAAGTTTACACATGACTAAGTGCCTCAGGCAAACATGAAGTGTGCAAAATAACTGCACCACTTCCGACTGCAAATTTTCAGAATTAGTCACACACTACCAGAAATCTAGTTTAACTAGGCGTTATTCACTATATTGCCTACAGCATGGCTTTTTATTAAATTAAATTATTGTCATTCTTTTCAGCATGAACACACCAGCTTTCTATGTATTTAAAACAGACATATTATAGACCGTACAAGGATTTGATGCTGCTGATAACTGGGCTGGATAGGTTACTTTTAAAATGTATCTCACTAGCCTACAGATTACAAAATACATACTTTAAAAAGTAATTTGTAATGTATTTCGTTAGATAACCCACATTTTGTAACTTAATCTTAAAGGATTAGTTCACTTTTAAATGAAAATTGTCCCAAGCTTTACTCTCCCTCAAGCCATCCTAGGTGTATAGGACATTCTTCTTTCAGATGAACACAGTCAGAGATATATTAATAAATATCCTGACGCATCCGAGCTTTATAATGTTACCAAAGTAAGTGTTACCAAACGAGTATGAGCTGAAGAAAATGTCTCCATCCACATCCATTTATCATAAACGTGTACTCCACATGGCTCCAGTGGGTTAATAAAGGCCTTCTGAAGCGAATCGATGCATCTGTGTAAAAAAAATTCCATGTTTAACAAGTTAAAAAGTCCCTTATTCAAGTTACGAAGAAAGTGTAAACTGGCTTTGCGTCAGTTACACTTTTTCCGTAAGTTGAACAGGGAAGGTGTAGGACGTAGTGTAAGCTTTTTGAACTGCAAGAGTTTTACACTTTCTTTGTAAGTAGAATATGGAATGCAATCTGGCGGAAGCTAGATACTTGACTTCATTAACCCCCCAGAGCCGTGTGGAGTATGTTTATGATGGATGGATGTGGATGAGACACATTCTTCAGCCCATACTCGTTTGGTAACACTTACTGCCATTATAAAGCTCGGATGCGTCAGGATATTTAATAATATTTTCAGATACTGTTCATCTAAACTCTCAATTATGAGAAAAAGTTTGAATTGCAAGAAAATTCCGAATTGTGAGATATAAACTTGCAATTGCAAGAAAAAAGTCACTTGCAGTTGTGAGTTTATATCTCCCAATTCTGATTAAATGTAATTATGAGTTTACATCTTGCAATTCTGAGGGGAAAAACATCAAAATTGAGAGATAAAAAGTTGCTTTTACCTTACCGCTCAGTTCAGAAGCCTCCATCTCTGATGGTATGGGGTTGCATGAGTGCATGTGGCATGGGCAGCTTACACATCTGGAAAGGCACCATCAATGCTGAAAGGTATATCCAAGTTCTAGAACAACATATGCTCCCATCCAGACATTGTCTCTTTCAGGGAAGACCTTGCATTTTCCAACATGACAATGCCAGACCACATATTACAATATCACGGCTGCGTAAAAGGAGGATCCGGGTACTGAAATGGCCAGCCTGCAGTCCAGATCTTTCACCCATAGAAAACATTTGGCGCATCATAAAGAGGAATATGCGACAAAGAAGACCCGAGACAGTCGAGCAACTAGAAGCCTGTATTAGACAAGAATGGCACAACATTCCTATTCCTAAACTTGAGCAACTTGTCTCCTCAGTCCACAGACGTTTGCAGACTGTTATAAAAAGAAGGGGGGATGCAACACAGTGGTAAACATGGCTTTGTCCCAAGGTTTTTGAGATATGTTGATGCCATGAAATTTAAAATCAACTTATTTTTCCCTTAAAATGATACATTTTCTCAGTTTAAACATTTGATATGTCATCTATGTTGTATTCTGAATAAAATATTGAAATTTGAAACTTCCACATCATTGCATTCTGATTTTATTCACAATTTGTACAGTGTCCCAACTTTTTTGGAATCGGGTTTGTAGGTAGCTCCTGAAAGCTAATGCATCAACAAATGTTAACAACCTTTAAAAAAAATTGTAGATTGAATGCAATACCAGTTCCTTTTGAATGAATGAATTAATCAATCAATACATACATCTTGTGCAACCTTTGACAATGCTGACTGGTCTCATTATTTGCGTGACTCTATGACAACACTGCACCTGAACAGGTAACTAATGTTAAACTAAAGTGAAAATAACAAATACATTGTTAACAAGGTTGGGTAGGACACAGGACAAGCATTTTTGTCACTATGATGTTTAAGGTATACCAACCCTTGGGCATTAGTCACTACAAGGAAATGCATTCATCAGTTTCCATACTGCTAAGATGATAACCCGAATAGCATATACTCAAAACTAGAGCTCAGACTTCTGCCACAAACACAGAAAATTCCAAATATTTTATTCTAGCAAAGTCCATGTAATTTATTGCAAGGGATTAGGAAGATTTGTCAGCTCACAGATCATCTTCATGTAACTTATTCTGACCACAAACTGCCCACTAGATAAAAAAGGTCAAATAAATAGCCTGATTGACATACTGTATAATGACCAACAACAGTTTGTTTTGGTTTTATGTGGCGTTTAGGCAAATTGACATAGATGGCACAATTATAGACCAATATGAGAACAAAAGACACGAGGATAGCCTAAAATAAGTGTTTAATGTCATGAAATATGTGTACATTTTATAATCAGCATTTATTTGCATCAAAAAAATATAAAACCACAATTATTTTACTGACAAAAAAACTGAATACATTTTATCCAATAAAAAAATGCTTATTCTAGATTTCATCTTCACAAATTTTCATGGAAAGTGCAGAATTTTAATTTATTTTATTTTGCCGGTTATTTCAGGCCTAATTATGTTTAATTCTGTGTAATCGAAAATGAAAGAATATTTACCTGTCTAACCTGGAATTCTCAAATTACAGGTTTTACTACATTGTTTTCTGTAAAAAAATGTTTTCCTTTTTCGTCACTGACACATCCATCATGCAAAAAATCAAAACAAAAATTGTTTTTCCCCTCAAGCTTGACATATGATTATGAGTTTAACGCAGTTCTATCATTCCAAGCACCTTTCAAAGTCTGAAATAAACTTTGTTTGTTTGAAATTTGATCGTTCGCTGCACTGTGGGTAAGGAGGGTGGCATTTGAGAAAACAAACTGGTATTGTCTAAATAGATTGATGTCTTAAGTCAGATCATTGTTATGATAGAGTGCTGGCATCCAGGAAAAATGACAACAGAGCTAAAAAATATTTACTGAACTACTTAAATACTCCACTGATGCAGAGATATCCATTATTTGCAATGATATTTTCTATTTCCCAACTCCACTGAAAATGTTAGATATGTTATACCATATTTGGCACTGAAGCTGTTCAATAAAAGATTGATAGCAGTTAGTAATTTTTTAAGACCAGATTGCCCCTAGTGGACACTCGTGACAATGGAATACTTTACATGTGGATGAAAAGGTGTGTGCTTTTGCTAAGACAGTCAGATCAGTGTCTAGTTTCAGAGTTTACCCATGTGACTTCTCAGAAGAAGCAAGTAACTACATTCTATTTTTGTATGTGTGTGTGTGATTCAATGCATCACCTAGCGATTCAACCCATGCCCGAATTCCTGCTCACCTGAGATGTATAAAAGCACATGCACACTTCACAGTAGATGAGCTCAGGGTCTCAGGTACCATGATGTCCTCAGCACTACTGTTGAATCTTCTGCTTCTGGTGTCCATTGCTTCAGCAGGACACCATTATGGAGGCTCAGTGACCTTCAGCCCTAAAGGAGCCAATGCAGATGGGAGCATGAGGGTGAGAATTTATTTCTTATTCACATAAAAAATAATTAAGTGTGGAATTATACAACAAATTATATGATGCTGCTGTAGTTGCTGCAAATTATTACTGTTTTTTTTTTTGTTTTTTTTTTAAGTGGTTGTAATGTTTTTTAGAATGAATGTAATATATTTTAGAATTATTTTTTCTTTTCTTTTTTACAAATTATTTTGTAATGATTTAATAATTATTAAGTCACACTACAATAAAGTCTTGTTTGTTAAATTTAGCTGTATTAACTAACGTTAACTAACAATGAACAATACATTTGTTACAGTATTAAATATTTGTTAATGTTAGTTAATAAAAATCCAGCTGTTAATTTTTTTTTTTTTTTCATGTTAGTTCACAGTGCAAGTAGTAAAATAAAAAAAATTAAAAACATGTATTGAAGTGCATCAAAAGATGGGGAGAAGCAATCATGGAAATAAATCAGATGGCGAAAGTAACGTAATTTTATTTTAAAAAAATGATGAGAACTGATTAAAATAATGTAATAATATTTATTGGTGAAGAGTATTTCTGACTGGTCTATTTTACACCTAAATATAAAAAATAAATGCATCAATACAGCAAAAAAACAACAACAACAAAAAAAACCTCTACCAATAAGTGTTCTAACTCTACTAGTGTTCTGCCAACAGGTTGAGTTTCGAATCAAGCGAACCTATGACTGGTGTGATTATGGTTGGTGGTACTGTGCCTCAGGGAATTGTGGCAATGAATACACAAATGGACAAGGTCAAATCGATAGCAGCTCTAATGGCCGAAGTGCTTATACTAACAGCTGGTGCCAAACGGAAACTGTTGTCACAAGAAACATCTATGGAAACACACCCTTTGACCTGCAGTAAGTAATTAAATTTTTCAGTTTTAAATCATTGTACAGCAACTGAAATATTAAATTGTCCATTCATCATAATCTTTAATGCACCATTACATCACAGGGACTCCTCATGTTGCTGGGTGCCCACTGTGAACGGTCTTGATTCTTGGTTTCTCCGAACACACGTAGATCTAGGCATAAGGGATGATACTAATCAACCCAACCGATCACCTGTCACAACTATTTTACAACTTCTACGGTAACCCTTATATTTATTGAATGTAGTTTTCTATGAACAACATTAATAGACCTAAGAATGCAAAAAAAAGAGACATGATTTTTTTTCTAAATTAGTAACATAAAATCTGATTGTTTTATCTATATATTTTTTCATTAGTGTTCCCCAAAACTGTCCTCGTACATACCACCTGATGGCCTACGACCCAGATGGTGACCAGGTCAGATGCAGATATGGAAATCAGCAACAAGTTGAATGTGCCACATGTAACCAGCCAAGTGGTTTCAACATAAATCAAGTAAGAAACAGACAAAATAATTTGCTGTGATAACTGACATTTATTGATGTATATTGGCAATGTGAACCAGTGGCGAGGCCAGAAATCTCCATGTGGGTGGATCTTTGTGAAATATATCTGTGTGATACGTTTAGACTAAATATAAGTGAAACAAAAACATTCTCATACCAAAAAAGAAGTAAGTCACAAAGTAATTTCAAACCAAAGCTACCTACTATACAGTATGGGATTTTGGACACAGCTTGTGTCTGTTTAGAACAAACTGATTTGCTAGAATGAATAGGATTTTCCAATGCTACATAGAAAGAGAGCCATTTAGAATGAAACAATGTCCTAGAATGAATTTTTCCAAAACTCGAAATGAGAGAGGGACAGTTTAAGACTATGGAAGTAAAATAATGCCATATGTTTTTGAAAAAAAAACTGTATTGCATTAACCGTGCTTGTATTTTAATGCACTGTATTTTTAGGGCTTGCATTTTTATTAGCTGAAATTCAACATGGTTGTATATTTAAGCTGTGTATAGTTCAATTCACACACATTTTCATTGTTAAAAATTCAATAATCCATATTCATCTTTCAGATTTCACTTCAAAAATATTAATTATGTTTAAAAATACAACCTATAATATTCAGCAGGCAATTTTATTTCGTGTCCACACATTCGCGTCCACAAATTCAGTGCTTCAAATTTCAACATTTCACATCCGGGAACTGCAGGATAAGCAGTAGAGTACCGAGCATAATCTCTATCTGCTGTTAGTCGACCTCACCAGCAGGTGGTGCAAGCGCATGTTGACAAAAAGCAGAGCAACAGTTAGAGCAAGTCATTCATTTCATTCATTAAAACGGATTTGCATTAACGGAGCAAGCGGTAAGTGCATGTGTGATGATTATCAGGGACAGTAGTATATATGTAGAAAAGCTGATAAAGACAAAAAAGTTATGTTTACATTTAATTTAATGTCTTCACTGTTACTTTCCCTGTGTAGCCTACATGTAAGCAGCTTTCTCTACGGTGAATGAGATTATAACATTATTCCCCGATGTTGATGTTCAGTACAAACGTTAAATCTGAGGTAGACATATAACTTCCTTTAATTTTATATTGCGGCGCTGAGCTGCAGTACTGGGGTTTCTCTCAGTACATCATACTGCCATCGGGACATATAGAACGCTTAACTTATCTTTATAGACTAAATACAGTGAAAGACCACCAAACTCGCACCTAAAAAGACAGATCAATGCACTAAACAGCTATTGTTCTGCACGCTGCATTCAAAGAAATAGAGTCTTGTGCCTCTAGCGCCTCACTATACAAATTATATATGCACAACAGATGATGTTATTTTGTAGTTTAATTTTATTTCCACATCATTAGGATATTCTGGCAGTTTTTTCATCAATCTGGTTACTGATCCACTGAGTAAAAGCTGCCGGTTTAGAAAAAACTTGAAATAAACATTCACTATAATGAACATCTCAATTCTTCATTAGGATGCCTGTACACTAGACTACAGCTATACCTACAACAGAGGCGTCTACGGATTTGAGCTGATTCTGGAGGACTTCCCAAGGAAACACACCACTCTGGCCTATACTGATGGCTCCAGCTCTTACAGATGCTCTCTGAACGGAAGATACAGAAGGTCAATAGGCTCAACAGCATACCCATGGTATTACCAACAAAGTACCACAAATGTACCATGGTGGCAACAAAGTACAAGTTCTGCTTCACCATGGTGGTGGTGGCAACAGCAACAGCAACAATCAACCACTGATCCACCTACAACTACACCATGGTGGTGGCAGCAACAGTCTTCTACTACTACAGCTTCATCGTCGTGGTGGTGGCAACAGCAACAATCGTCCACCACTCCACCTACAACTACGCCATGGTGGTGGTGGCAACAGCAACAATCGTCCACCACTCCACCTACAACTACGCCATGGTGGTGGTGGCAACAGCAACAATCGTCCACCACTCCACCTACAACTACGCCATGGTGGTGGCAGCAACAATCTTCTACTACTACCGCTTCATCATGGTGGTGGCAACAGCAACAATCGACCACCGCTCCACCTACAACTACGCCATGGTGGTGGTGGCACCAGCAACAATCGACCACAACTCCACCAATAACATCCCAGTGGTGGTGGTGGCTGCAGACCACAACCACAACCACAACAACAAGCTCACCACAACAGTACACGACTACCATAGGTTCACATCAGCGTTCTTATGAACCTTTCAGCAAGATCCCACTACAATTCAGTCTTCTCGGTAAGGCTTTCTCAATGATTAGCTAAACAAGAACACAAGATCCTCATATTAGTGTTATCAGTGTGCCTAATGCATGTCTTTCTGATTTGAATCATTGCAGTTGATTCAGCCGCTCCTTCCTGCACTGAGGGACATTACATACCTCAGTTTGTGTCGCCAACTCCACGCAACGGAGAAGAAATCCAAGCTACGCCACTCCATGAACTGGAAATTCGGGTTAAGGCTGTAGCAGCTTATTCAACGTGAGGGCTCATGTGTGAATTAGACCTAATGTGCACAATGTTAAAGAAAATAAAATGTTATTTTGATTATTAAATGGGTGTATAAAATGCTTTTTTTTTTTGATTCCCAGGGTTTCTGATGTCATTATCAGTGGTCCACTGAATATAACTAAGCATGCTTTGAGTACTGGAGAGTACGCCATCAGATGGACACCAACGAGGAACGAACTCGGGGATCATTTCCCTGTGTGTTTCGTTGCTGAGAGCATGAGCGGGTGGGTAAACTATTCATCCTATTCAAAATCTAGCAGCTAGTGTAACAGACGTAGGCTAGTAAGAGCTGTGCGTGTAAACCTCACTCCCCTGAACTCAAGAGGTGCTCTAGCGACTGACACTAGAGACTGCGGTCTTTAGCCTCCTTGTTAGAGCTCCCACCTCCCATGCGGACAGGCCCGGGTTCGCGTCCCACGTGGAGCAGGCAAGTACAAACTAGAGGGGCTACATTGGTGCCGTGACCTGGATGGGAGTGAGGTTTAGGGGGGTGAGTGTAACAGAGGCCAGCTAGTAGTTGCTGTGCAAGTAAACCTCACTCCTCTGATCTCAAGAGATTCTCTAGCGACTTAGACTAGAGGTTGCAGCTTTTAGCTTCCTTGTTAGAGCGTCCGACTCCCATGCCAGAGACCCATGCAGAGTGGGGCGAGTAGGACCTGGGTGAGGGGTTACATTGGTGCCGTGACCCGAATGGGAGTGAGGTTTGGGGGGGTGAGTGTAACGGAGGCCAGCTAGTAGTTGCTGTGCGAGTAAACCTCACTCCTCTGATCTCAACAGATGCTCTAGCGACTGATGCTAGAGATTGAAGCCTTCAGCCTCCTTGTTAGAGCATCCGACTCCCATGCCCGGAGACCCAGGTTCGAAACCCGTGCAGAGTGGGGCGAGTAGGACCTGGGTGAGGGGTTACATTGGTGCCATGACCTGGACAGGAGTCAGGTTTGGGGGGGTGAGTGTAACGGAGGCCAGCTAGTAGTTGCTGTGCGAGTAAACCTCACTCCTCTGATCTCAAGAGATGCTCTAACGACTGACGTTAGAGGTTGCAGACTTTAGCCTCCTTGTTAGAGCATCCAACCCCAACGCCGGAGACCCAGATTCGAGGCCCGCACAGAGCGGGACGAGTAGGACTTGGGTGAGGGGTTACACTATAGCAACCTTTCTCATGAACTAAATTTGATAAATATTACTACTTTTTATATATTTATTTACAGAAGCAGTATTTATCAGTCTGAAATGAGATGTGTCATTGTCAACGTTGGACACCAGACTGGTCAGTAATTCACTTTTTTATTTGGGACAACTATGTGTTGCAGCACAAACACAATTTAATTT
This sequence comes from Chanodichthys erythropterus, assembly GCF_024489055.1. NCBI lineage: Eukaryota > Metazoa > Chordata > Actinopteri > Cypriniformes > Xenocyprididae > Chanodichthys > Chanodichthys erythropterus. Next base: position 24,981,758 of record NC_090227.1, read on the forward strand.
TGGCAAATAATTCTGAATGATTGATTGCATTTACAGTGGATGCAAATGTGATTTGCACTGGGACCAACATAGTCATTGAAATTGAGCAGCTGCACTCTGTCGGGCTCCACAAAGACTATCTGCGACTCAACGATCCTGCCTGCACTTTGGACTCAAATGGCACTCATGTGTTGGCAAACTTTTCCCTCAATGCTTGCGGTACCATGATTGAGGTAAAACTTTTCTCATGGGCTCAAAATAAAGCAACAGTTTACCAAAAAAAATAAATAAATGGTTGTCATTTCCTTATCCTCATGTCCCTCTGAACCCATTTTGTTTTTCATTAAACACACAAGGAGATATTAAACAGAACTTGTCTTTTCCAAACAATGAAAGTGGATGGTGATTTATGCTACAAGGCTCAAAAAAGGCACCAAAAAGTATCATATATGGTCAATATGACTTCTTTTGTGTGTGTGTGTGTGTGTGTGTGTGTGTGTGTGTGTGTGTGTGTGTGTGTGTGTGTGTGTGTGTGTGTGTGTGTGTGTGTGTGTGTGTGTGTGTGTGTGTGTGTGTGTGTGTGTGTGTGTGTGTGTGTGTGTGTTTTTTGGTTGTTAGCAACAGTTATCATCCACTTTCACTGTATGATAAACAGATGTTTGGGCATTCAGTGATCTTCTTTAGCTTTTTCCAAGTTGGAATGACACTGGTATGCAAAATTGATGCCAAAAATGAAATATTAGGGTGGAACATTTTAAGTGCAGTTTATATTTCATAATTCACTTTTTATTACAGGAGGATGATCAGTACATAATTTTCAAGAATGAAATTTTCTCTACTGATGACCCAAACAGCATAATTACCAGAAAACACGAGGTAGAAATTGAGTTCTCATGTCGTTTTGAGAAGAAAAACAACATCTCACTGGAGTTCACTGCACGGAGACACACGACCACCATCACCGAGAGAGGCTTTGGAACCCTCACCTACAGCTTTGGGCTCTTCAGAACAGCAAACTACTACCAAGAAATAGACGTGATCGCATATCCAGCAGAGTATGAGCTTGGGGAGATGATTTACATGCAGATAGAGTCCCAGTCTTCCATCAACAACACTGAACTTTTCGTCGAATCATGTGTAGCGACACCATTCAATGACCCCAACTATCAAACGTCTTACACAATCATTCAAGACGGGTAAGAACAATCGACCATGAGATGCAGACACAGGTAAACGGATCTGTTAGGCTTACTATATATCAATTATTTTCTTCAGGTGCATTTTGGATGAAACAGTAGAGTTCTACACAAGCCACCAGCCAATGGTCCGCTTTGGCCTGCAGGCCTTCCAATTTATTGGAATGCATGAGCAGGTAAAAATGATTATTAATTGGACTACAATGAAAGCAGTTTAGAAGACATACAAAAACAAACATAATGCCGCCACTGACCAATCACAAACAAGTATTCTAGAGAGACATGACATCATCTCGGTCTTTCTCTCTAGGTGTTCATCAGCTGTTCGGTGATTCTGTGTGAGGCAAACAATCCCAACACCCGCTGCTCCCAGGGCTGCGTCAACAGCACAGTCGCTCCACCATCCCACCACCATCGCAAAAGAGAGGCTCCCATCCAGACCGGCAGTCACTTGGTCTCCCAGGGGCCCCTGCGACTGAAGAGGAGTGTAGAGGGTGAAGGTAAAACCTCAGAAACAAGACAACATATAAGAATATTTTAATAGAATGTGATACTATTTTCAAGGTGCATTAAGTGTTGTGCTGAATGAAATCACAACTGAGTCTTTTAAAATAATGTCTATTAACCGACCCCTTGTATGTTTTTCACAGTGTCCTCCAGTGTCTTAAACCTGAATCTGGTTTTCATTGCCGGATGTCTCCTAGCAGCTATTGGCATGGTGTGTGGTGTTCTCATCTACAAAACCAGGAGACCAGAGGTCAAATATCAACCTCTTCAGACAAATGACATTTAATGGATCGCCTTAATGACTACAAAATTATTTAATCTTTGCTCTCTTGGGGAAGATTATGGTTTTGAAAGATTTGTTTCTGTTTAATCACTTTTAATCAATTTGAATCAAGTTATCTTTCATAACTTATGTCACTGTTTTGGTCTATTAGTGCGTATCTTTGTCTTGCACCCTTTAGATTGCTGATGAACAAAAAAAGAGTTCAAATAATGAACATCCATAAAGAGAAATAAATAAACATACCTCCTCTGAATTATTCTTTTTTCATTTTCATCAAAAGTCATTTTTGTGAATACAAGCAGCATTAGAAAATAGTGTATTATTATGCATTAGAAATGCATGCATTTTTGCATTATAGAATTAGATTGCATATTCATTCAAAATACACGCATTATTATGTAGCAATCATATATATTATCAATGTTGGTTCATTTATGTTGAACAGCTTTCACAGCAGCAAGTGAATCAAAATCAATGTCAGATGGACTCAATAAATGAAATAACCATGAAAATATTTAAAAGAACACTAATTATTAACCATCAGTGTTGGGGGTAACGGATTACAAGTAACTCGAGTTACGTAATCAGATTACTTTTTCAAGGAACTAGTAAAGTAACTCCTTTTTCAATTGCCAACAGTTAACATTTAACATTTATTGACTGACAGCTCTCCTGTCCCCATGTTGAGAGAAATAATGTTTTGTGTGCTCTGTGTGAACATGATGGTTATTGTAGGTCTAGACTAAATGTGAATATGCATTTACTCATCTCACTTGCACGAAAACATTCATTATTCCTCAAAATGAATAAAAAGAGTGAAATACAATCTCAGAATTTTACGCAAACCTGTAATTAACTATATTAAATTACACAGATATACTTTATGTATTTAATCTCACTTTATTAACCAATGTCTTTACTGCTGACCTTCAATGATCCAATTCAAGCATACAAATAAGCAAAAATTACCTTAAGATTAGATAACGGCTGCGTCCGAAAACCTAGAGAGCTGTCTTGCTGCCTCGCTATCTTATAAGAGAATGACTTGTACGGCAGCATTTGTGCATGAAGGTACCTCACGAAATTGATTTCGGACAGACTTCTGAGGCAGTGTAACAGTTAAATGATCTACAGCAATATAGCGCGGGCTTTGGTGAGAACTAAACAAATATTTAATTACTACAGTAGTAATTTCTCGATAGAAATGATATCAAAATTGAAATATGTTGATCACAAATCGTACGTTTGTACAAAAACTGAGCAGCAAACGCAACTTTCAGACGCCATCTTTATTTTTCTAGCTCAACTGTCACAGAATGGAAAGCACAAGATTGCGGGATATCAAAGGCAGCTAAGGATACATCTATGCTTCCTTCAAAAATCGATCAGATGAAGGTATCTCATGAGAGAGGAAGTGAAGCTAACTTTGGATTCGGACGTGCCTTGATGCCTTCCTACCTTGAAATGTGTCCTCGTAAGGCAGCATTTTCCAGTTTTCGGACGCAGCCTTCGTGTTAAACTTCCTTCTCCCGCATCCTATTCTTCTTTAATCCAGAATGGAAGCACACCTGAAAGGTTTGTTTGAACTGCGCCCTCTACTGTACAGGCGTACATATGCATTACCCTCTACTTTAGGCTTATTCATTTCACTTTTGGTGTAAAAGGGCCTTTACATTTGCCAAGAAATAGAACTTTTTTTGTTGTTTATAAAAAACAAACAAGCAAGCCCAGCCCAGGTGAGGAAAAAGTAGCGCAAAAGTAATGTAACGCGTTACTTTTCATAAAAGTAACTAAGGCAATTAGTTACTTTTTTAGGGAGTAACACAATATTGTAATGCATTACTTTTAAAAGTAACTTTCCCCAACACTGTTAACCATTCTCATTTTTAACAACAGCTTATCCCCTGTACCCCACTAAAAACACTTCCAAAATTACTTACAATTACTTTAACACTTCCAAATATAATTTTAAAATCACGTCTTTGAAACAAATAAACAGAGGTTTGAAGGGTACGTGAAAACCATAACTGAGTAAAAGTACAGATCAACGAAAATGACTATATTACAAGTTACAAGTCACCAATTCCAATACGACTTGAGTAAAAGTAGAATAGAGTACTTAAGTATTTTACTCGTACTAAATGTTGGCTCAAAGATGCACTAGTCCTCGACACCTGAGAGACATGCCAGTGAAAATAAGAAACATTTGGTTTGTGAGGAGAACAATCACATGTTTCATTTCTAAAGTCAAAATAAATCTGACCACCTCAAACTCTCTACAAACTCTCAAGTCTAAGTTAAGCTCAACTGCGCAAAAAGAGCATAAATTACAATATAAGTTATGTCATGACCTCATCTCATTAATCAAACACCTGCAATTCAGAACTACCTGCTAAGGCACTCACATTCAGGTAAAGTAGCCTTGCTGACAAGTCTGGGTGAGTGAGGTCAAAATACACAAGATATAGTAGGCCTGTCTTCAATGCCCTTAGATGGCGATATCACTTCTTTATAGCAGAAAAAAACTGCTGCAGAAAAAGTTAGGTGCCATGCAAAATGTAATGTCTAATTGCATTTCTCAATACAAATGTATTAGAATAAAAAGAACATTTATTTGTTTGAAAATGTCATCAAGTAGAGAGTAAAAGTTGCTAATATCTTTGATACTCAGTACAACTGCACAGTAGCCAAAAAGATACTTTACATTTAGTCAAATACTTTACACCTCTGCAAAAAAATTTTTATAAAGTGTATGGACAGTTTTTAACTGTATTGAATATTCCAGTTCACTCGCTCACAAAGAAAGCTATACTGGGGGGGTTACACTGGTTACAATTGTTGCAGAACAATTGTTAGTTGAGAAGGCAAAAACAGCATCCAGGGTGATGGCGTGACTGGGAAATTTGAGATTAATCGACACAACGCTGAATTGTAATTAATCAGTCAATCAATCAACAATAGTTACTAAGCTTATGTGCAATGTCTCCATGACAAAACTACAATACCTGATCATATGAGTCCCCAAATAGAAAGTAAAAATGACCAATGGCACAAATACTTATTGTTTGTTTTCTTTTAAATGGATGGGTGGAGAGAACAGTCAACTGACAGGCATTCCACTTAACTCTATTCATGTGCAAAGCACCATCAAGAAGAATCTATGTTCTCTATTCAACAATATTTACAGACAGCATGACAAAAATAAGTCATCAGCTACTATCAGTTTGACTATCTGTGTGGGAAGTAGCATTGTGATAATGCCTTTACCAGCTGCTCAGTAAACCCACACTTGATTACACTTTATTTTGATGATCCAATTTAGACATTCTAACTAAATAACTTTGCAATTACATGTCAACTAACTCTCATTCATTTGTAACTAGATGCCAACTAACTCTCATCAGAGTGTAAGTAGACTGGGGCTAGGGTTAAGGGGTTACGGTTAATAGAATAAGATGCCATGTACACTGTAAAAAAGAATTGTTGGTTTAACTTTAAAAAAGTAAGTTACCTGGTTGCCTTAATATTTTGAGTTCATTGAAATTAAACATTTGAGTTAATACAATGAAGGTGATTGATTTAATCAACAGAAATTCAAAATATTATGTTATCTGAACCACAGATATGTTATATATATATATATATTACAGTGTAGTTGCAAAGTTACTTATAGTCAATATCAGACAGTCTACTAATACTCTAATGATTGGTAGTTGACATGTAGTCGCAAAGTTATTTATAGTTAGAATGTCTAAATTGGACTTTTGAAATAAAGTGTTACCCCACACTGGCAGTCATTTTAATTCTATTCCATCAAGGAGGAATGTTTAGCATATTATATAATGTTATTATACATATTATAATGTTTTCTGTTCTGTTCTTTTCTAGTGTTCATGAAAAGGCCTTGCGAACCTAAACATTAATGACAGATGTCAGTCAATCAATGTCAGATACTGAAAAGACCTTTCACTTATTAGTTGATGATACTGTTAATGAGCCGCAATAGCATTCTACTTGTGAAATACTCTTCTAAGGCAATGAATGGAAATGATCTAATTACACAAGCAGCATTTCATCTTATGTAAAATACAGAACTTTGTGAAATTGGCTAATATAAATATGGTTTTCAAGTCCTAATGACTTCCAACAGAAAGTTAAATGTTGAACTTGAGCTGAAATAAAAGATTGTGATCTCATGCTTATCTGTGCATGATCATGAAAGTATCCGTTACCTGTCTGGTCTGAAATTCTTGGATTACTGGCTTTACCTGATGTTTTCTGAGACTGATGAGCTTTCATTTCATCACACAGTTTCATCACTGTTGCGCTGCATCCTTCATGCAAAGTTAAAAAAGACAAAAGCGTTTATTTTAATCTAGATCCTTTAATATGTTATACAATTCGATGTTTCCAAATGTTATAAATGCATCAGCATGTATACCTTTCAAGGTCTGAAATTCAGAAAGAATTTGTTTTTGTTTTTTGAGTTTTGAAATCTTGGTAAAGCAGGCAACATTTGAGAAAGCAAATAGGTATAGTTTAAATGGATTTATATCTTATTTCAGCTAATTGTTGTGGATCAGTGCTGGCATTCGCGTGAGAAACTGAAATAGAGGGAAACAAAGCAGGAAACTTTCTCATATTCAATAACCTACAATCTACTAATGCAGAGATATCCATTATCTGCAACAAGATTTTACAATGCAGTGAACTTTGCTGTCAGATACGACTGCAATGAATGAAAGAGGCATTTGCTATGACGAGTGTGAGTTTCACATTTGCAAAAGATTTCGAATTCTATTAAATTCTGTTCTTTGAACTTTGTTCATTAAAGAATCATGGGGGGAGTATCAAGGTTTCAACTGTTTTCAACATTGAAGATAATAAGAAATGCTTCTTGAGCACCAAATCAACATATTAGAATGATTTCTGAAGGATCATGTGACACTGAAGACTGGAGTAATGATGCTGATTCAGCTTTGACATCAGGGGAATAAATAGCATTTTAAATTACAGTATATTAAAAAAGAAAAGTTATATTTTAAAATATGTTGCAATATTGCAGCTTTTAAAGCACTTTTTTTCAAAAACCTTTAACTGTACTGTGAATATGGTGGGTAAAGTTCAGGATTATTAACCATAGGATAGCTAGTTCAATCCCCAAAAGAAACAAAATATGAGGTCACTGTTGTGTATATTTGACCCAAACCTTTGGCTAACAAGTCTGATCCGCACGGCTCACTTAGAAAGAAAAAGAATGCATAAATCACAAATGAAGTGAACAGCCTGTTATTTTTGTTTTCACATGCCACTTTGGGGCAGGTAAATAGACTGTACTACAACAATAGACTGGCATGAGGAAACGGTTGTTTAATAAATACACACAAAGAAGGTTTCTAAGGCAGTTTTCTAAGGCTTCCGATCACCTCATGTCTGATCGCTTCTCAGAACAGCAACTTACTGTCACATAAGCAAATGACATTTGTCTCATAACTGCGCTCTGGTCATTAGTCAAAGCCCTCAAACCACTCATACAGTGATACACACTGTAAAAAATGACCGTGATTTTAACAGTAAAAGACTGTAAAAATGCTGCGGTGAAAAACTGTTGATTGGTTTACAGAAAGTTTCTGTACTATATACGGTGAATAACTGTAATAGATCTAACGGTACATTTAATGTAATTTTACGGTAAAATACCGTTAAATTCACAGTTTTTGGACGTGAAAAATAACAATTAATTGTAAAATTTACAGTGAAAAAACGTAAATTGACATTCCCACAATTCCCTGCGTGACACTTCACATTTGATATATTTTCGTTGAAATAACTCTGTTTCTTCTTAGTTTTTCTCATTTTTTTTCTAACCAGTTATGTACATTAGGGTTTTATGTTACATTTAATGTTGTTAAATTAATGTTTATTGCATTTTTATAATTCCATGCATGTTACCATGATGGTGTTTAGTGTGTGTGTGAATGACACTGTGTGCACCTTCTATATGTTAGTATTGTCCTTCTCAGCTTGTGGAAAAGCTGCTTGTGATGAACTTTGATTCATCATGTGACTCTTATCACCACTGTGTTTGGTGACCGTCAGTGTATTATAAAGGTACAAAACAGATATTAGTACTTCATTAGGTTGGTAAATTAACATTATATCAGTTAATGAAATACGTTATTTTACTGTAAATTTAACAGATTTTTTTTTTACGTTGCTACTGTATTTTTTACGGTAAAGTTCTAGCAACCACAGCTGCCAGTTTTTTACCGTAAATTTTACTGGGATTTTTTTTTTACAGTGCACGGTCATGGAAAAGCTGGATATCATGTATAATTTTGATCATGAAAAAGCATGTAAACAAATAAAATAAAACCTTTTAAAAATGATGTATATTTTTCTAGTTAAATATGGAATAGTTTTGCTCAGCTTTGCTCAGTTAATTTATCGGCAAATTGCACTCTTTGTTGTTTTCTAAGTAGTTGAGATCATAAGTTTACATACACCTGGTATAATCTGCAAAATGTTAATATAAATGACAATAGTAAGAAGGATCATAAAAAATTACATTTTGTTTGTTTATTTAGAAGCCTACTGCCGTGAATAAGATATTTCACAATAGAAATGTGTGTATATACTCCACAAGACAAAATAATAGCTGAATATACACCAATGAACCAGTTCAAAATGCTTGATTCTTAATACTGTGGGTCGTTACCTTGATCATCCATGACTGTTTTTTTTTTTTTTTTTTTGGTGATTGTTTTTCATGAGTCCTTTGTTTGTCCTGTTAAACTGAGCACTGTTCTTTGGAAAAACTCCAGGTATCTTCTGCATATTTGACCCCTTTCCAACAGTGACTGTATGATTTTGACATTTATCTTTTGACACTGGTGACAACTGAGAGACTCAAACACAACTATTATAAAAGCTGCAAACATTCAATGGTGGTCAAAAAGGCTTCACGATGATCAGGGTAAATTGTTTTTATTTTGTATTCTGGGAGACATGCCTTGAACATCAGAGAATATTTGCAGCTTTTGATCATCCAGGTAACAACACACATGTATGTAAACTTTTGAACAGACTCTTTTGTCTAAATTCAGTTATTATTTGGTCTTGTGGTCTGCATGTAAACATCTGTAATGTGAAATAACTTTTTGCTTTAAAGCAGCACAAAATAAAACAAAATTACTTTTGGTGCAATAAACAATCCTAAGTAGTTTATTTTCCTTGCTCAAGTCACATTAGAGAAAGTATTTAAAAATCATTTAAAGGGCTAGTTCACCCAAAAAATGAAAATTCTGTCAGCATTTACTTTCCCTCAAGTTGGCTTGCATATATGAAAGACAAAAAAAAAACTATGGAAGTCCATGGGGACCATAAACTGTTTGCTTACCCATATTCTTCAAAATATCGTTTTTTTTTTTTTTTTTTTTTTGAGCATTCAGCAGAAAAAAATTCATACAGGTTTGGAACAACTTGAGGGTGAGTAAATGATGACAGAATTTTAAGTTTTGGTTGATCTCTTTAAATGCATGTAACACTGAAGTCTGACCAACCATTGCAAGATAATGCTGCCCCACCAAGTGCACTATTTTGTATTTTGTCCACCAGGTGGCAGGCCAGAATTATAATGTTTGAGTGTAAAATATACAGCAACACCAATTTCTAACATAAAAGATGTTGTCACTGAGCAGCCATCTGTACTTTCTGTTAACATAATGTAACTTTTCACAAAGCTGTGGCTTTCAACCAATGAATATTATTTCTTTATGTCAGGTGCCAATCTTTTATTAATAATAATTAATGTTTAGGGAAAAGTATATTGTCCATAGAAATGCATACTTTTTCCTGTTTTTCCATGACTGTGGGAAACGTATGCAGAAATAAATGTTTTCTTTACAAAAGTCTAAATTTAAGCAGTCATGTACATGCTGACTTAAAGTAGACCCTATATTCAAAATGTTATTAAATCTAAAATTGTGAAGACAAGAGCCATCTTTTAAGGTTTTTGGCACATATTCCATCAACTTGTTCCCACAGATATTCATAGTAATACCTGTTCCTTTTATAAGGGAGACAGATTATTTAAATGCATATTATTATTATTTTTTTTTTTATGGAGCTTCAAACTAACCTGATTTGGTAGTTCCATTTTGTAAGCTCTAGGAGGAGAATTGTTCATCAGCAGATCAAGTACTGGAAAGAACAGTAATTTGGAAATGTCAAGCCAGGATAAAAGTAATCAGTCTTTTAACAATTAAGAATTTGTTATAAATGTAAAGTATATGAAAAGTAAACAATAAAAACACACCTTGCTTCAATGAAATGGATACTTTGATACACCACATAAACTGATGCATTCATGGGAATTGATCCATTTAGTTGGAAGATTACGTTCAGCTAATTGAGATCTCGATGTATACTAAATATGAAAAAAATGCTATTTTAATGCTCACAAAAACTGTAAAATGGCCGTTTATTTTGCTTCCTATTAGTGGGCTAAACACAGAAATATAGTAATTTAACAAATAAATAAATGAATGGGCATCTTTTAAAGCGGTTATATGTTGACATGCATTGCTGCAGTTCAAATTCACTCACTCTTTCCTAATGAATGTTAGATACCTGCTGGATATGTAACTTGGCCTTTAAATGGCATTGATTTTCTTACCTGACGCTCCATTCTAGGGCGCCACTTAACAAGCAGTTGTTCCAATCATTATGGGGTCCTGAGTCACACGGCACGGCGGGGGGACTAATTAATCGATCAAACTTAGGTAAAAGCTGGTTATACTGTATAGGGGGAGATGATGATGATGATGATGATGATAATGAGGATGATGATGAAATTAACAGGCAGTGAGTTTCATCATCATAGAAAATGATGTTTTTCATGCACTTAATTTATATAAGGTATATAATCACGAAAAATAGCCTGTCCGCTTACCATTTCAGACACAGCTCAGTACAAATCTTCCTTTAATTTAAAGAGGACTAACAGCTAATCACATTAAAAGTCAAAAAATACAACGTCTGGTCTGTGCCAGGGCTACACCGTATAGGCCGGTAAATAGGATTTTGAATTCTTCTATAAATACCCTTTTAATTAGTTGAGTAAGAATTATCTACTTGATACTCCTGAAAACAGAAAATAAACTAAGGGGAGAATTTAAAAATAACAATGACCAAATAAACTTCACTTAAGAATCGGATTGCAAAATTCAGCACTAAAATGGTTTTCTAAAGTGCTCAAGAGACAGGATATGCTTCAATGAGGTTAAAGATAAGTGCAGTTTAGGGATAGTTCACCCAAAATGAAAATTCTGTCATCATTTACTCACCCTCAAGTTGTTCCAAACCTTTGTGATTTTCAAAGTACACAAAGGAAGATATTTGGAAGGTTTGTAAGCAGATCTCGCCCTCCATTGACTATCATAGTATTTTTTTTCCAACTATGGTAGTCAATGGGGGACAAGATCTGCTTGGTTACAAACACTCTTCCAATGTATTATTGGGTGAACTATCCCTTTAAGGTACAAGAAGGCAGTGCGGAATAAGACACGATATCTTAAACAACATTATTCTAAGTTTTCAACATAAATTGCTTGGTTAACAGGACAAAGCACAAGCTTAACAAAACAAAACAAGCATCATTTACTTCATTTATTATAATAAATATATTTTATGTACACTAATTTAACATGAGTACAGTTCATATGTACAAATGAACTATATACTAGACTGTTTTCTGAACACACCTAAGGCCTGTTTATCAAGAGTACAATCAGTCAGTGATGGGCCATTTTCAGAGACATAAACCAATAGATTGCAGAGGGACTAACAAGAATCTTCAGGAGGTCAGAAACACAATGAGCAACCTTAAATATGTCACCTACCTATATAAACTGTGAAACAAATACCTGTTAAATACGCACAACCCACTGATGCTCTTTCAGAGGGTCACAAAAGTTGTAATCTTCGGGTTGTAGGTCTTTGAAGAGCGATGAAACAGCCAGTTTGACAACTGACAATTGATTTACAATTCAAATTCTAGCTTTAAAGTAGCTTAAGTAAAACATTTTCTGAGAAAATCCCACTTCTGATTGTAAACTGCTCAGTTTTTTTACCTTCAGGGGTTGAGGAAGCGGTCATGATGGACAACTGGAAGAGTTTTTATTCCTTTTGGCTTTTTCTTTTAAACACTGATGCATTTTACTAATACCCAGGTGATCTGCTTATCTCCACATCAAGAGCATCATAAATTGCCTCAGCAAATTGACAGGCCTACTGTAGCAATGTGTTGCTTCCTCCATACGAAATTCTAAAGCCCTGAGCTACTGTCGTCCACATATACATGCCAAACTATACATTATAGATTAATCACCAGGTACCCCAGAATTCCAGCTATGAGTAAAACAGCAGTGAAAATGATCCCCGCAAATACTTTCATCAAGCCAGTTTCTCCTTCCACCGTTTCTTTGGGTTCCTCCTCGCAGATCGAGATGACACCAACCGATGAATTCCCAACACTGACGGTGGATTTCAACTCGGCACCCGCTTCCTGTTTCGCCTCGACTGCCCACGGCGCCACCTGGACTTTCATCTCCATCTCCTCCATCATCTGGTCCACCTGAGCGATCTCGGTTTCCAGCTCTTTGAGGTCCACCGTGTCGATGTTCGCATCGGCTTCGTACTTCATGTTTTGGACGCTCATGGCTCGAGCAGCCACGGTGGTGGTGCTGCCAGTCATTCCCGTCTGGATGAGGTGTCTCGTTGGCACTTTGAGAGGAAAATCCTGTCCTATCTCCAAGGATCGTTTCATGTCCACCTCCAGGAGTTCCATGCTGCTGGTGAAGAGCACCCAGAGGCGCTCGTATTCTGCTCGATCATCTTTACTGATGCTTTTGTCCTTCAGAAGAGCTGTCAGTTTAGTCCTGTTGGCCACTGCCAGCTCCTGGGCTTTCTTTCGAGTCTTTTTAAGTTCCTCACGCAGGTTTTGGGAATCGGATGTGCTCCCCAAAGCGATAACCAGATGCCTGTAGCAAGCTGTTACTTTGTTCAGAGCGTCCAACATGGTCTTGCATTCATCTTTGCCCATGTTTGCACGGGAATACGGATAAGTTTCTCACTGAAAATCCACGAAAAACAGTCTAAGGCTAGTGAATAACACGCTGGATGATAATGTCTTCTAGTTTCCACGGGAGCAGAGCAGCCATACGAGTGCACTCATCATCATCATCGTCATTGCAAATTCCTCACCATCCATGTTCCCTGTTGGTGCAGACAGCAGCAGTCGGGCTTATCACTAAATGGATCCCTAAACGGCTTTAGTTGTGCTGCCGGAGATTAAAAGGCTTCAGTAGGTCCGCGTGAATTTAAAACGTCGCCTCTCTTATTCTTTTTGCGCAACGAACATGCCATTTGAAACATAACAGGTGTTCATTTTAAAACTCCAAACAGAACGTCTACCTCCATGACGTCACAAAGGCATTCCAAGAGAGCAATGTAAACGGATTCTCCAAAGGCGGAATGTAAACAAACGCTCGAGCGTTTTAAACGCGCCGAGTTTTGCGCGTGTAATGTTTTAGGTGCCGGAGATGATGACAGTGATGCTGATGATGAGGATGCCGTGAAGACAGCAATCCGTTATCCGCCCGTCCACAGTGATACGACTTTACATAGGATACGAGTAAACGCTTGTCAGTGAAATAACCAGTCTAGCACTCACATCCTGGAAGATCAGCCAAACCTGTAGCGATTGGTTGGCCGATACCATTTCATACCGTTTTTTTTTAGGTGTCTCAAAAGTATTTATGAACAATATTTTTGGAAATTTGTTTTTGATATACTAACAGCTTTGTTATAAAATATTTTATATTATCAAAAAAATATTTTATATATCATAAAATATAATATATATATATATATATATATATATATATATATATATATATATATATATATATATATATATATATATATGCATATAAAAATATTTAATTAATATAATATAATAATATAATATATTTTTTTTTGTCATTGTTACAGGTCATAGTTTGGAAAATGCAGGAAACAATCAGGATTCAGTTATGAGTTATGAGTTTCTCTGCATGATGCCTTTCCGCAGTAATTGTTTGAGGAACAGGTGCAGTGCTACATTCGAAAAAAAAAAAAAAGAACATGCATTCTAATATAAGATGTGATATTCATAAACCATTACACTGATGGCATTGCTGAAAGGTGCATTGCAAAATATAGTTTTTCCTTTTCTCGTTTAGATTTATAGCTCGAGTGGTTTTGGAACACTTTAAAACTTTATCCTTACTTGGAAGTGTTGATGCTGAGTGGCTTAGTGTTTATTTTCACAAGGGCTTACATTTGGACTTTAATTAAACATGTCATTCATTCTTATTTTAGATGCTGCAAACACAGCATAATGAGAATGGTTTTTTTTTTTTTTTTTTTTTTTATGAGGCATTATATAGAAGCAACTAGCTCTGGAACAATTAAGCAAACTCTGAATGGCAAGCAATCTAAATTTTTTAAATAAAAGACGTATTAGTCTTTTTTGTCATTTCTAGTTTCAAACATTTTATCTCAATGTTTAAGAGGCACTGTTTAAACTTTTAAAGATTTATTATATAGGCATACAGTAGTACCACCTCACATATAGATATGATATTAAATTAAACTATATGATATAATAAACTGCTGCAATCCAAATGGTTATCATAAAGTGCTGTAGGCCTATTATATAGGCTCTTATGTAAATCCATTATCATGTATAATATTAGTTGTCTGTACAAATGTGCTGCTAACATGATTTCATTTTCAATCTTAAAGGGTCATGCATACATTTCATACATATTTTTATTTTGTCCTTTAAGTTCACATATAATGCAAAACAATTATAATTTTCATGACTATTTTCCACATTCCCTCTGACTACCCTATAGAATATTATTTGCATAGTGTTTTTATTCATTTTGGAGTCATTCATTCCCAGATGAATAATTTTCTAAACTGGCCCTGTTAATAGGGTTCTTTGAATTAGACTAAAACTAGAAATATGATTTGAGATGACTCCAAACCAGTCTGTTTTACAAATTAAGCACTATGTTTAGCATTGTAAGATTTTTCAGTTAAATTATAGGCATTGTTTTCTATATGGGTCACTTTCACTTAATCACCATTGGCAACCATTCAACCATGTGCTACTTTCAAAAGCATCTCATTTCAAAACATCTTCTGCCAGATCGAGCCTCTCATTAACAGAAGGCCACTTGTTAGAATATAATGAAACCAGAGCCAGATGTATAAGATGTGTTGCTCTCCATGAGCGCTTGTGCATTGACAAATGATATGGATTTCACAAACAGATTTACATGAATCTATCTATCTATCTATCTATCTATCTATCTATCTATCTATCTATCTATCTATCTATCTATCTATCTATCTATCTATCTATCTATATAATCTTCCATCCATCCATCCTGTTTCTATAAATATTATAGCTTATTTTATCACATTTTAGTTCAGTTATCCCCACGTTCAATAAGATCATATGTAGAGAGAGAAATAATTGGAGAGAGCTGTTCTGCAATATTTGCTCTAGATTGAATGAGAGACCATGTGGAGTTGAGAATGCCAAATATATTTGAATGAAGGATTAGTCATGCATTAATAAGGAGGAAATATTGATTTTTGTTCTCAGTTTACCCTTTAGTCTGCACATATGCAGATACAAACCCACACAGTGGCTGTGTAACGGTTAAGAATCTGTGATACCTTTGGAAAGACGGCTCACCCCAGGTTTGCTCCAGCGGGACTGTCTCTGCAATTAGCTCACTGGGAAACTCTTTAAATTAAAAGCCACTGCCAAATAACATACTCACAGTCTGCATCTGCCTTGTTTTAATTGATAATCATAGTGTTTTGTAACATGGGATAGGGAGTCGCATATTGTTTTTCTGTACAATAAGAGCCATGATGTGCCTGAGACTTCACCTGCTGGGAGACCCAGAGGGTTTCCTCCACATAGAGGAAAAAACCTCCACATTAACCTTCTGTGTGCATGCAGAATATAATATGCCATTCCAACCGCTGCCCCATAGGGTGAAAAACAGCACGTCCCTGCAGGCCACTGGCTGAGTCAGCCTCCCGGTCACATCTGCCAGCTGTGCCACTCCACCAGTGTGCCCAGCTCAAGAGACTTCATTTGGGTGATTTTAATACATACTTGTAATCAATTATCAGTGTTTTAAAAAATAATAGAGCCAATGAAAAAACACCATGGTGTGTGTGTGTTTGTGTGTGTACTGTATAGGCCTAATGTACCATTGTTAATTCAATAGCTTGGTATCCTTATTTTAGTGCAATTAAAATCTGGTACAGGTGGCTATTTAAACAAGATAATCTGGTGATTCATTCAACATGTGTTTTATATTATTATTTTTTAAAATGATTGCAAATTGTTAGAGCAGTCTTCTACCCATAATGTTTAATAATACACTACTGTTCAAAAGTTTAGGGTCAGTAGATTTATTTTTTTTCTGGAAAGTACTTTTTTTTCAGGAGTTGATTAAAACTTAGAGTAAAGAAAATTTATATTTTAAATAAATGCTGCACTTTTAACTATCTATCTATCTATCTATCTATCTATCTATCTATCTATCTATCTATCTATCTATCTATCTATACATATACTGTATGTAGATGTATGCGTGCAGTCTATAATATAGTCTATTTCATTTCATGTACCTCATCTGATACCAACCTAATCATAATATCTGGTGCTAACAGCTTGTTGTTTTCATATTTACCTTCACAAATTCCATATTAATTTGTGCTTTGAGCTGATTTGATGTCCCAGAGCCAGTGAGGAAATTGTGCAGGGAACTAACACACAACCAATCATACTCAGGGAAAAGGTTGCTTGATGTTTAATGGCTCTTCTCCAGTGGATGGAGAGCTGACCTGAAATACACCCACAACAGGAAGCTCTTAGCCGTGGAGAGGTCAAATGAGTCGACAAGCTTGCAGATGCTTCCCTGTCAAAGCAGTATAATGTTTGTGTTGGTGCTAGTTCTTTAGTTCCCTTTCGTGGGAACTATCGACGCTACGTCAGTGACGTGATGGGAATCCTCTGCATTTTTGTGTTCGTGAAGCACTATTGTATCTAACCAATGAGAGAACGCGACGTCAGAGGCGGGTGACGTCACGAACCGGAACCTATAAAGCATGCCCGGAAACAAAGAACGCTAGCTTCTGTTGTCTTCAGTAAGCGCTATTTGTATCTTGTCTGTCTTATTTACTGTTGTCTGTCTACCATCTCGCCAGAAAGTGATCTCTTGTCTGAGGACAAGAGTTTCTAAACAAGTGAAATAAGACACATAATAGACATATATATATATATATATATAAAATGACGGAGAAAAGCCAGCGTTTCACTAAGTGTGCACCTCCTTGCCCGCGATTCATCGTGGAGGGAGATACACATGAGATGTGTGTGAAATGCCTGGGAGTTGAGCACGCACAGGCAGCTCTTGAGGGGGCTGTCTGTGTGCACTGTGAGCGGCTCACTCTCAGGGCGCTGCGCTCACGCCGGGCGCTCTTTGAGGAGGGCGCCGCGGCGAGTGTTCCCCGCGGGTCTGGTCCCGCTGCTGCCGAGGCACAGCGAAGGCTGCACTCGTGGGGTTCACAAATGGATCTAGCAGAGGGGGGAGAGACGGGCTCTGCCTTATCGCTTCCCTTACCTGCTAGATCTAGTGTCTCTCCTTTGGTGGTGGAAGCACGCGCTGCGGTTTCTTCCCCGCAAAGGGAGGCACCGACACTGAATATATCTTCCTCCGAGGAGGTTGATGTTGAAGGTGTCGAGGGTGGTGATGAGGGACCGTCATCCTCATCTCCAGCCCATGAGGAAGTATGCACTAGCGGGAGTTTTGTAGCTCCACTCCTGTTGGCTTTATTCTCGAGGGAATAAAAGTCTAAGCTCGGATCTCGCGCTTGCCGAGGCAGCGCGTGGATTGGGTTTTCATTAAAGAATATATGGCTCGGATCTCGCGTTGCCGAGGCAGCGCGTAGATTAAGTCTGCAAGAATGAATATACAGCTCGGGTCTTGCGTTTGCCGAGGCTGCGCATGTATCACGTGTCCGTAATTATGCATGTGTGTGTATGTATATGTGTATATATATTCATATATTAAGGGATCTGAGCAGACGGGAGTTTCCCTTTCTCTCTTTCCCTAAAATACCTTGCGAATTATTACGAGCTATAATTCTTTTTTGTATTCTAAATATATTCAGTCTGTTCAAAAATATATATATTTATATAAGAACTGGCTGCATTTAATTTGAGGATTAAATGAAATATTGAATACATTAAATTCTGAGGAATTTAAAAGAAAGTGTCGCCACCCTTGGTCCCCCGCAGAAAGCTTGGGGACAGGGACAGGCGACACAGCCGAAGTCTTTGTGGGGTAACACAGATCTGCGGACTGTAATTACTTCCAAGAAGGCTTCGAAGAAGTCCTGATGCCAGTGGCGCGGGACATTGGAGGGCAGTCCCCTCCAGAGAGGGTTGGGTATTAAAATACTTGGTACTCATCCCTCTTTGGCGCCCTCAGGGGGCCGTTCTGCTAACCCTGCCACCCAGTGTGTTTCAGGGCGCAGCGGTCTCCACCGATCCTCAGAGGAGGGCCGGTCATCATTTGATTCGGCTGTTCCTTGCCGGTTCGCCGCTTCAGGGTGCCGAGTCAAGTGTTCAAAAAACACCAGAGGCCAGTCTCGAGAGACTGGTTCCCTTTGTAAATAAGGCAGAATGAAAACTTCTCCCAAATATTTCAAAATGGGTGCTGCTCACAATAGAAAAGGGTTACAAATTCGGGTCTCGCCCGCCCCAGTTTAATGGGGTCCTTCCCACAGTGGTGGCCCCGAGCAGTCTCTGGTAATGGAACAGGAGGTTATGACGCTCTTGCAAAAAGGAGCTATAGAAGGGGTTCTCCTCCCAGCAAGCTGTCAGGGTTTCACAACCTATACTTCATTGTTCCAAAGAAGGGACAGATCAGGTCCGAGGAGCTGGTTTGTTGTGATAGACCTGAAAGATGCTAACTTTCATGTATCCATCCATCCTTCTCATAGGAAGTTCCTCAGGTTTGCTTTCGGGGACAAAGCTTACCAATACAGGGTTCTTCCTTTCAGCCTATCATTATCACCCTGCACGTTCATGAAGTGCGTGGATGCAGCGCTGGCTCCATTGAGACTCCAGGGCATCTGCGTGCTGAACTATATCGACGATTGGTTGATATTAGCTCAAACAGAACAGTTGGCAGTTCAACATCGAGATGTTGTTCTGTCGCACATGAAAAAGCTTGGGCTGAGGCTCAATGCCAAAAAGAGTGTGCTGGTTCCGAGTCAGATTGCAAACTATCTAGGAGTAATCTGGGATTCTACCACGATGCAGGCGCAGCTGTCTCCTGCTCGTGTGAATTCCATTTTCGGAGCCGTGAATGGGGTGAAGTTAGGCCAGTCACTCACTGTAAAACAGTTTCAGAGACTGTTGGGTCTGATGGCAGCTGCGTCCAACGTTATTACTATTGGCCTTCTGCACATGATACCCTTACAGTGGTGGCTCAGGACCAAGGGGTTTTCCCTGAGGGGAGATCCTTTTCACATGATCAAAGTCACGCGGCGATGCCTTCGTGCTCTGGTCATGTGGAAAAAGCCTTGGTTCCTGTCCCAGGGACCCGTGCTGGGAACTCCTCGTCGTCGCGTAATGCTTACGACAGATGCTTCCCTCACGGTCTGGGGGGGGCGATCATGAGTGGTCGCTCGGCTCAGGGTCTAAGGGAGGACCATCAGCTCTCCTGGCACATAAATCGGCTGGAGATGATGGCGGTGTCTCTAGAACTGAAACACTTCCTCCCAGACCTGAGGGGCCACCACGTGTTGGTCCGTACGGACAACACGACGGTGGTCTCTCTTGACCAGTCATTCACTGTAAAAGTTTCAGAGACTGTTAGGTCTTATGGCGGCTGCGTCCAACGTGATAACTTTTGGCCTTCTGCACATGAGACTCTTACAGTGGTGGCTCAGGACCAAGGGGTTTTCTCTGAGGGGAAATCCTTTTCGCAAGATCAAAAGTCACGCGGCGATGCCTTCGTGCTCTGGTCATGTGGAAAAAGCCTTGGTTCCTGTCCCAGAACCCATGTTTGGGACTTCTCGTCGTCGCGTAATGCTTACGACGGATGTTTCTCTCATGGGCTGGGGGCGATCATGAGTGGTCGCTCAGCTCAGGGTCTCTGGGAGGACCATCAGTTCCTGGCACTTAAATCGGCTGGAAATGATGGCGGTATTTCTTGCAGTAAAATACTTCTTCCCAGACCTGAGGGCATTAAAATGTGGGAGCAGACGCCCTGTCGAGGCAGGGGCCGAGGCCCGGGGAATGGAGTCTCCATACTGAGGTGTGGAGCTCACTTTGGAAAACTTTGGTCGAGCTGAAATCGACCTATTTGCTTCAGGGGAATCAACCCAGTGTCCACTGTGGTTCTTCCTATCTCATTCAGCACCACTGGGTCTGGATGCCATGGTACAGACGTGGCCGAGGCTGCGTCTGTATGCATTTCCCCGTTCGCTCTGCTCCCGGGAGTTCTGGAGTAAATACGCCAGGAAGGGGTCAGTCTAATATTGATAGCCCTGTACTGGCCAACCAAAATATGGTTCTCAGACCTAGTGCCACTTCTAGATGGCTCCCTGATGGAGCTTCCTCTCAGGCAGGACCTCCTGTCTCAAGCGGGCAGCATGATAATTCATCCATGCCCAGAGCTATGGAGACTGTGGGCCTGGCCTCTGAGGGGGCCAGGCTCATACATGCTGCTCTCCCAACTGAGGTTGTGGAGACCATACTCCACTCCAGAGCTCCCTCCACGAGGAAGTGTATGCGGCCATTTTTGGCCATAGTCCTCTGGGGGATTCCTCGGTAGGTCGAGCCCCCCCTTTTTTATACGCTTCCTCCGTGGTACTCTGAGGCTGGGGCCTTCAGTACCTACAAGGACGTTGGCCTGGGACTCGGCTGTGGTATTAGAAGGGTTAGCCGAGGCTCCCTTCGAACCACTAGAGGAAGTTTCAGAGAAATTCCTCACCTTTAAAGACCATATTTCTACTGGCTATTTCATCTCTTAAAAGAATAGGAGATCTTCAAGCACTTTCAGCTGCTTCTTTGTGTTTGGAATTTGCACCTGGAATGGTCAAAGCGTTCCTGCACACTAGACCAGGCTATATGCCTAAGGTCCCCACCAAAGTCCCAGG
The DNA here is from genome assembly GCF_024489055.1 of Chanodichthys erythropterus. Taxonomy (NCBI): domain Eukaryota; kingdom Metazoa; phylum Chordata; class Actinopteri; order Cypriniformes; family Xenocyprididae; genus Chanodichthys; species Chanodichthys erythropterus. The sequence goes on from NC_090227.1 coordinate 25,003,037, forward strand.
TTCCATCGTACTTTAGGCCTTCCATCTTCCTCCATTTACAACTTCGGATCAGGAGAAACTCAATCTGCTCTGTCCAGTGAGGGCTTTAGATGCATATGTCCACAGAGCTGCCCTGTGGGGAAAAACAGATAAATTGTTTGTGTGTTTTATGGGTCTCATTAGAAAGGAGGTCCAGCATCTAAGCAGAGAATGAGCAAGGGGGTGGTCGAGGCTATCACACTTGCTTATGAGGGGGCCGGACAGCCATCTCCATTAGCTGTCCGTGTTCACCCGACTAGGGGTATGGCGGCCTAAAAGGCCTTAATGTCAGGAGTATCCATTAATGACATATGTGGTTCTGCTGGATGGTCATCCTAGCACACCATCAGATTTTATAATCTTAATGTGAGTAGAACTCCGGGTGCTTGGTTTTACAAGATAGTAGCCAGGCACTCGGAGGCACGGCGTAGTTGGGACAGCGTTCCCATCACGTCACTGACGTAGCGTCGATAGTTCCCACGAAAGGGAACGTCTTGGGTTACGAGTGTAACCCTTGTTCCCTGAGTAAGGGAACGAGACGCTACGTCACGTTGCCGTACCTCCAGCATGCCTGGAGCGCTTACTTCAGACATGTCACAGAAGCTAGCGTTCTTTGTTTCCGGGCATGCTTTATAGGTTCCGGTTCGTGACGTCACCCGCCTCTGACGTCGCGTTCTCTCATTGGTTAGATACAATAGTGCTTCACGAACACAAAAATGCAGAGGATTCCCATCACGTCACTGACGTAGCGTCTCGTTCCCTTACTCAGGGAACAAGGGTTACACTCGTAACCCAAGACGTTTTCCTGTGTAGTGAATTTCAAATGACCTCTTTAAAGGGATGGCTCACCCCAAAAAAAATTAAATTTCTCTCATAATTTACTCACCCTCATGTACGGAAGAGGATTAGGGCCAAGCAATAATAAAAAAATAAAACCATCTCGAGATTAAAGTGTAAATTTTGAGAAAAAACTCGTTAAATTTCGAGAAAAAAGTCGAAATAAAATGTTGAGAATAAACTCGTTAAATTACGAGAAAAACTCGTTAAATTAAAAAAAAAAGTTGAAATAAAATGTTGAGAATAAAGTAATTAAATTACGAGAAAAAAGTCGTTAAATTACGAGAACAAATTCATTAAATTATGAGAAAAAAGTCGTTAAATTACATGAACAAATTCATTAAATTATGAGAAAAAAAATCGTTAAATTACGAGAACAAATTCGTTAAATTACGAATTTGTTCTCATAATTTAATTACTTTTTTCTCGTAATTTAACGAGTTTATTCTCAACATTTTATCTCGACTTTTTTCTCGAAATTTAACAACTTTAATCTCGAGATGGTTTTATTTTTTTATTATTGCTTGGCCCTAATCCTCTTCCGTACTCATGTCATTCTAAACCTGCATGCATTTCTTTCTTCTGCAGAGCATAAATATTATATTATGCTATATTTGAAGAATGTTAATAACCAGTCAGTTTTGGTTCCCATTGACTTAGATTGTTTGGACAGAAAATACAATGGAAGTCAATGGAAACCAAAACTGTTTGGTTACCAAACATTCTTCAAAATATCTTGTTTCATGTTCCTCAGAAGAAAGACTTGCACACGGGTTTGAAACGACATGAAAGTGAGTAAATTATGACAGAATTTTAATTTTTGGGTGGACTATTCCTTTAAGGTTTTTTTTTGTTTTTGTTGTTGTTGTTTTGACCTGATCAGCAACCCTGTAAAGATCTTCCAGTAAATTAACTGTGGAAAGGATGTCACATTTCTCTGTGAGCCAAAGAAGTGAAATAAGTGTGTTTACTGGCCCCTTGAGGCACTTAAACATTTGCAAAAGCTTACATATTAATGAGAAACACAGAACAGAGGAGGCGTTGGTGTTGTTAGTGTTTGCTATAGCAGCTGCACAGTAGATCAGATATTGAAATGGTACAGAAAAGTGGGGCTGGGGTAATCATGAGGACGCTAATGGAGTATAAAGTTGGTCTTTGGCTGAAAGGTCACCAGCCCAAACCACAGGATGATCTGCACATGCCGTAATCCAGATTACCAGGTTACTAAAGGCCCCTGGATTAACACTATAATGCTCACTAATGCCTCTTTTAATGGAAGTAGCCTTTTCCTCGCTCGTCTTCTGAGCTCACTGACCATGTGAAATGTCTTCTTGAGATAAGAGTTTTCAAAAAGCTGTAATCAGCGGTAGGAGGATGTCAACAACCAGCAAATATATTTACATGAATTTGCATTCTGTATTTTTTTTTAGATATATAAAGATACACTTAATCAAGTAGGCTATGTTGAAGTTTATAATGCAAAAAATAAATAAATAAATAAAAATCTTGAATGCAATACTGCATACTATGTGCTAAATATTGCCTAATATTGCTTAAAATAAAGTTAAATGTTTAATGATATTTAAATATATGTATAATATTATAGAATGCATTATGCAACATAAACATCTTAAAAATAAAAATTAAAAATGTAAATAATTTTTAAAATGTGATGCATTTGTAATCCAATTTGGTGTAAACTCCAAGCACAACACTCAAACAATGAGCAAAAAAGTGATTTTAAATCATATTACTTCTTATTCATTTGTCACATGTTGTTCATTTCATTGTGAGAAATAGAAATGGAAAGTCAAGCTGCATAGCTTATCATATGCAGTTTTTGTGGATATTTCATGCAGAAAATTCACATACTATGCACAGTGAACTAACTTTATACTGCAGATATTGTAAAAGAGTAGCATGATTCTAAATAGCAATATTCCATTCCGTGTTTCTTTGTCGAGACATCCACATAAGCTGCAGTGAATATTTAAAGATCTTTTTGGAGTTTTTCAATGTGCATTAAAAAGAGATGAGTGTTTTATCGGCAGGATATGAAGAAAAAATAAAACAGCACACCAGCCAGACGAAAAGAGCAGTAAAAGGAGTGCTTGTCTTCTTTATTGAATTATTGATGCCCAAATCCACAGATTCACAGACTGGAACAGTACATGCAATATCTGACCTAGTGTAACCCATAATTCACATCTACCTAGTGTTGTATTTGGGTGTTTTTATGACTAGCCTCATTGTGGCTATTAAACCCAAGGTAAATCTTGTTTGCTTTTTTAATCTATTGTTAACCTTTCCTATCTGTTTGCACATACAATTTATTACACATGCCCTCTTTATGTTCATATATAATTCACTCTAAAAAAACAAAAACGTTTTAATATAAATCTCTTGATAGCCTCTCACATGCAGATGATCTTAATGCCTACAGCTGCATTATGAACCATGACTTCTCTTCACTAAAAGGATCATTTGGACGGGAGGCGAAGCATCAGCCAGTGCCAGTTATAGCACTAATCCAATCTCATCTTCACCCGCAAATAGCTGAGAACTTGAGGTGAGAGTGAAAAGCCTTCTCCCTCATTCCATACCATCCATCACTCCTCTTGCAACAAACAGATATGGTTTTATCCTGTGTTAATCCAATCACATGACAATAGATTTTGAGAACAACCTATAGAAAACACATATAAAGGTTTGTTAAGCTTATAGAAAGTGCTCATCTTAATATTCATTAAATGAGCAAGAAATAAAAATGTACTCTATTAAGAGTAGAATTGAAAATTGAATTTACCTTAGCATAGTTGAATAACAAGAGTTCAGTACATGGAAATGACATACAGTGAGTCTCAAACTCCATTGTTTCCTCCTTCTTATGTAAATCTCATTTGTTGAAAAGACCGCCGAAGAACAGGCAAATCTCAACATAACACCGACTGTTACGCAACAGTCGGGATCATTAATACATACGCCCCCAATATTTGCATATGCCAGCCCATGTTCAAGGCATTAGACAAGGGCAGGCAGTATTAACGTCTGTGCAGAGCTGAATCATCAGACTTTACGCAGGTAAGCAAGCATCGACAATAGCGAAAAATGGCAGATGGAGCAATAGTAACTGACATGATCCATGATATCATGATATTTTTAGTGATATTTGTAAATTGTCTTTCTAAATGTTTTGTTAGCATGTTGCTAATGTACTGTTAAATGTGGTTAAAGTTACCATCATTTCTTACTGTATTCATGGAGATCAGAGTCATGAGGTTATTTTCATTATTAAACACTTACAGTCTGTATAATTCATAAACACAACTTCATTCTTTATACAGTGGGTACGGAAAGTATTCAGACCCCCTTAAATTTTTCACTCTTTGTTATATTGCAGCCATTTGCTAAAATCATTTAATTTCATTTTTTTCCTCATTAATGTACACACAGCACCCCATATTGACAGAAAAACACAGAATTGTTGACATTTTTGCAGATTTATTAAAAAAGAAAAACTGAAATATCACATGGTCCTAAGTATTCAGACCCTTTGCTGTGACACTCATATATTTAACTCAGGTGCTGTCCATTTCTTCTGATCATCCTTGAGATGGTTCTACACCTTCATTTGAGTCCAGCTGTGTTTGATTATACTGACTGGACTTGATTAGGAAAGCCACACACCTGTCTATATAAGACCTTACAGCTCACAGTGCATGTCAGAGCAAATGAGAATCATGAGGTCAAAGGAACTGCCTGAAGAGCTCAGAGACAGAATTGTGGCAAGGCACAGATCTGGCCAAGGTTATAAAAAAAATTCTCTCCAACAGTGTGTAATGTTAGCTTTAGCTCGTTAGCCACGGAGCATACTATCAAACTCATTCAGAATCAAATGTAAACATCCAAATAAATACTATAGTTACATAATCGGGTATGCTGCATGACGGACACTTTGTAAAGATCAATTTTGAGGGTTATATTAGCTGTGTGAACTTTGTTTATGTAATGTATTATAGAGTCGCAAGCTTGGGGGTGGGGAGCGCAAGCATTTAAAGGGGAAGCACGCTGAATCGGCGCATTTAAAATTATGCCCTAAATTAGGCAGTTAAAGAGAATGAATAAAAAAAAATCTATGGGGTATTTTGAGCTGAAACTTCACAGACACATTCAGGGGACACTGTGGTAAGGTTCGTAGTTGTGGGAGGAAAGAGGACAGGGATCGGCTTTAGCTGCTGACAGTCGCTTTATTCTTTCTCAAAGAGAAAATGTCACACAAAGAACACAACAAAACAAAAGCTCGGTGCAACGCACACTTCAATTCTCCACATCCGAAGACGGGCTTCACTCCAATAATCCAGACGGCACACACGACTGTCAGCAGGCTCTCTCTCTTCCCCACTCCTGCTTCTCCTGGTGTTTTATCCTGTCTCCACGCCAATTACTGGAACGAGAAACAGGTGTTCGTAATTTGCATCCAACCCGTTCAATCACCGCGCCTCCCCTGACGCTCCCTCCTGTTGCAGAACCCGCTAAACCACGCCCCCCCTCGCCACATACCCCCACCGCCCGACTCAGGGCGGTGAGCCGTCCGGCCTGCAGCCCCCCCCCCCCCCATTTCTGGAGAGGAAGTCGGCCACAGCCATCTGAACACCCGGCCTGTGGATCACTTTGAATTTAAAAGGCTGTAAAGCAAGATACCAACGAGTGATCCGCGCGTTGGTGTCCTTCATGCGGTGGAGCCACTGCAGAGGGGCATGGTCCGAACAGAGGGTGAACTCCCGCCCCAGGAGATAATAGCGGAGAGTGAGGACGGCCCACCTGATGGCTAAACACTCTTTCTCCACGGTGCTGTACTTAGCCTCTCTCTTGGAGAGCTTGCGGCTAATGTACAGCACCGGCCGCTCCTCACCCTCTATCTCCTGGGACAGGACTGCACCCAGCCCCCTGTCCGACGCGTCTGTCTGCAACAAAAAAGGGAGAGAGAAATCAGGGGAATGAAGTAACGGCCCGCCACATAAAGCAGCCTTCACCTGGGTAAAGGCCTGCTGGCACAGCTCCGTCCACTGGACCGTATCTGGTGCATCCTTTTTAGTCAGATCAGTCAACAGGCTGGTGAGGTCCGAATAATTAGGAACAAACCTTCTGTAATATCCCGCCAGCCCGAGGAACTGTCTTACCTCCTTTTTGGTCTTGGGACGCGGACAGGTTGCAACCGCTGCTGTCTTATCAATTTGGGGACGCACCTGTCCATATCCCAAGTGGAAGCCCAGATACCTTACTTCCACGCGCCCAATTGCGCACTTCTTCGGGTTGGCCGTGAGCCCAGCTCCTCTCAGCGATCTCAGTACAGCCCTCAAATGCTGCATATGCCGCTGCCAATCATTACTAAAAATAATAATGTCATCCAGATAGGCAGCCGCATACGCAGCATGGGGCCGTAACACTTTATCCATGAGTCGCTGAAAGGTAGCCGGTGCCCCGAACAGCCCGAACGGAAGGGTCACGAATTGGTGTAAACCAAACGGCGTCGTGAAAGCGGTCTTTTCTTTGGATAACGGAGACAAGGGGATCTGCCAATACCCTTTAGTTAAGTCCAGTGTCGAATAAAAGCGAGCTGTACCAAGCCGGTCAAGCAATTCGTCCACGCGCGGCATTGGATACGCGTCGAACTTCGACACTGCATTCACCTTGCGATAATCCACGCAGAACCGCACTGAGCCGTCCGTTTTGGGAACAAAAACTATCGGGCTCGCCCAATTACTGCTGGATTCCTCTATTACCCCCATGTCAAGCATTGCCTCTAATTCTGCCTGAACCACTTTTTTCTTGTGTTCAGGTAACCTATACGGCCGGCTGCGAATCACCACGCCCGGCTCGGTCTCGATGTGGTGCTGAATGAGGTCCGTACGGCCCGGTAAGGGAGAGAACACGTCGGCAAACTCAGCCTGTAATTTAGAAACATCAGTGAGCTGTGAGGGCGAAAGGTGATCTCCCCCTGGGGCCAGAGCGAGGGATTGTTTTTTTACATTCGCCTCTGGCCCAAGATCATCCTCTCCGCTAATCACCGTCGCCAGCATCACTGATTCCGCCTCACTCCACTTTTTCATGAGGTTGAGGTGATAAATCTGACGTGCCCCTCTCCTATCGGACCGTATTACCTCATAATCGAGATCACCAACTCGCCGTGTGACCTCAAATGGTCCTTGCCACTTCGCCAGTAATTTTGAGCTTGACGTGGGAAGTAATACGAGCACTTTCTCTCCCGGTGCAAATTTACGTAGATTCGTTCCCCTGTCATACAACCGGCACTGTCTGTCCTGGGCTTGTAACAAATTCTCCATAGATAGCCGCCCCAAAGTGTGGAGTTTTGTTCTCAAGTCCAGCACATACTGAATTTCATTTTTCGATTGAGACGGTCCGTCCTCCCAAGATTCTCTTAGGACATCCAGGACCCCGCGGGGGTGGCGCCCAAAGAGAAGCTCAAAGGGGGAAAACCCCGTGGAGGCTTGCGGGACCTCTCGCACAGCAAACAACAGGGGTTCCAACCATTTATCCCAATTTTTGGCGTCTTCTTGAACGAACTTACGAATCATGGATTTAAGCGTGCGATTAAAACGTTCGACCAACCCGTCCGTTTGTGGGTGAAAGACGCTGGTTCGAATCGATTTAATGCCCAACAATTCGTACAGTTCGCGTAACGTACGTGACATAAACGCCGTGCCTTGGTCAGTGAGAATTTCTTTCGGAATCCCCACCCGGGAGATTAAACTGAAGAGGGCGTCCGCAACACTCTTAGCGGAAATGTTGCGGAGAGCCACTGCTTCTGGATATCGGGTTGCATAGTCCACAATGACTAGAGCAAACCGATGTCCTCTCGCTGATTGCTCTAATGGCCCGATGAGGTCCATACCAATTCGTTCGAAGGGGACCTGCATTAATGGAAGGGGGCGCAAAGGCGCTTTTGGAGTGGCCGGCGGATTTACCAGCTGACATTCACGACAAGACGCACACCACCTGCGCACGTTCTCGTGAATGCCCGGCCAAAAGAATCGGGTCATGAGGCGATTTAGTGTCGCTGTTTGTCCTAAGTGTCCAGCCATTGGGTTAGAGTGAGCCGCATGGAAAAGCATTTCCCTGCGGCTCTTTGGTACTAACAACTGGGTTGTATCTTGTTTTGATTGAGCGTCTTGGGTCACTCAATACAACCTATCTTTAATAATCGCAAAATAGGGGTAAGTCAGTGGTCGTCCAGGCTGGAGAGTCTGACCGTCGATCATGCTGACCCTCTCAAACGCATTTTTCAGCGTGTCATCGTGAGACTGCTCCAGGGGAAAATCATCCCGGTCCGAGAGAATCAGTCTCCCGATTCCGCTCGGTTCCCCTGAAGCAGTCACCACTGGTCCCTGATCAGTCTCCCCCGCCTGCACTCGCACTTCCTTCCCCCGCGAAAATCTCTTCCAAGAGGCACCGGACAAAAATGTCCCAATAATTTATTAAACGCGGGCCAATTTGTCCCCAAAATTATCGGGTGCCGGAGGTGCGGATTAACTGCCACCTCTACACTATGCTTTTGACCCCTAAATAGAATCCTGACCGACACCAACGGATAACTCGCGATATCCCCGTGCACACACCGTACCCTAACCATGCGGCCTGTATCCAATGCCCCGGATGAAATCAGGCTTTGATGCACCGAGGTTTGGTTACAACCCGAGTCCACCAAAGCCTGATATGTACCCCCCTTGATACTCACTGGTATCTGGTACTGACCAGCTTGACCGGGGGCAACCTGCAGGTCGTCCGGGACCCGGATCAATGTCCCCACCTCCATCATTGGACACCGGTCTATAAAGTGATCCGGGTCCCCGCAACGCCAGCAGGCCGGCCCAGACCTGCCCGCCGCTCCAGTGGCGGAGAACGGGCTGGATGATTGGCGTGGAGAGAGGGGAGAAGCAGGCGCGGGGTCCGGTCCGGCGGTGGCCAGACCCGCCCCCCTGGGCGGGGCTCTCGGAGCCACGAACGGCCGGAAATCCGTTCCACCCCGCCCCCGGGGTGGAACACGAGGCGGGCCGGGCGGACGGGACCTAGGAACAGGGACAGGTCGAGAGAGAGAGAGAGAGAGAAGGGGGAGAGGGGGAGAGAGAGACAGATGGTAGGGGCTCGCCGACCCCTGGGCACGCCACCAAGTGGTCCTCCGCCAGTTGGATGGCCGAATCCAGCGACGTGGGCCGGTGGCACTGGACCCACTCGGCGGTCTTCCTCGGGAGCCGAGTGGTGAACTGCTCCAGCACCACACGATCGATGATCTGCTCCACGCCACCTCCGTCGGCCATTAGCCATTTGCGGCACGAGTCCCGGAGCTGTTGGGCCAACACGAAGGGCCGGCCCGCTTCCCCCAGCTCCAAAGACCGAAATCGCTGACGATGCTGTTCGGGGGAGCGGCCGACCCGCTGCAGGATGGCCCTCTTCAGGTCGTCGAAGACCAGGAGGTTCTGGATGGGCAGCTGCTGGGCTGCCACCTGCGACTCGCCCGACAGCAGGGGGACGAGCCGCATGGGCCACTGGTCCCGGGGCCAACCGGACACTTCAGCTGACTTCTCAAACAAGTCGAGGAAGGCCTCCGGGTCATCGTGCGGGCCCATCTTCTGGAGTGGCAGCTGGAAGGGGGCAGCAGCTGCCTCGGTGGTTCCCACAGGAACCTCCCGGTCTATCCAGCTCCGGAACCTCTCGCGGTCCTCCTGCTGGCCCTGGATGATGGCCTCGAAGCGGCGCTCCTGGTCGTTGCGAAGATCCACCAGGGCCCGATGTTGTTCTTGGTGAAGGACCGCGAGGGATGCGATGATGTCCGCAAACGGCTTTCCAGCGGCGGGGGCTGCCTGCATGGCGGCGGCTTCCGTCTTTTCCTCCCGGGTTTCGGCACCAGTGTGGTAAGGTTCGTAGTTGTGGGAGGAAAGAGGACAGGGATCGGCTTTAGCTGCTGACAGTCGCTTTATTCTTTCTCAAAGAGAAAATGTCACACAAAGAACACAACAAAACAAAAGCTCGGTGCAACGCACACTTCAATTCTCCACATCCGAAGACGGGCTTCACTCCAATAATCCAGACGGCACACACGACTGTCAGCAGGCTCTCTCTCTTCCCCACTCCTGCTTCTCCTGGCGTTTTATCCTGTCTCCACGCCAATTACTGGAACGAGAAACAGGTGTTCGTAATTTGCATCCAACCCGTTCAATCACCGCGCCTCCCCTGACGCTCCCTCCTGTTGCAGAACCCGCTAAACCACGCCCCCCCTCGCCACAGACACCTTAGACTTATATTACATCTTGTGAAAAAGCGTTCTAGGGCACCTTTAAAGGGTAAGTTCACCCAAAAATGAAATTTCTGTAATTGAATTCTCAGCCTCATGTTGTTCCAAACCCGTAAGATCTTCATTCATCTTCGGAACACAAATTAAGATATTTTTAATGAATTCTCGTATGCAGTTGACGTAGTGAATGCGGTATGGCGCTTCCGTGTTTAGTCCGAACACCGGCTCAGTATTGGCCGGCTCCTGCATCTTATTGCTGCTCACGTGAACAGCCTCATCCAATACTGAGCCGGCATTGGGATGTAAACACGGAAGCGCTAAACTGTGTTCTGCATCAACTGCGTATGAGTCTGAGAAGAATTTGTTGAATAAAGTCATTATTTTTGTTTTGTTTTTCGCACAAAAAGTAATCTTGTCGGTTCATAACATTAAGGTTGAATCACTGTAGTCACGCTGACTATTTTAACAATGCCTTTAGTACTTTCCTGGATCTTGAATGATGGTAATTACATTTCTTTCTATTGGGGATAAAAAAATTTTTTTTAAAAATGTAAAAACCAACATGATGCTGAGTACTTAATGACAGAAATTTGCCCTATCAGGCAATACATTTGAAGGCAGGAGTTTGGCATGAAGGTACGTCACATGACAGACTTCTGAGGCAGCATAACTGTTTCAAACCTCCCAGTTTGTCTAGGGGTAGAAGGATGGAACAATTATTGTAAATGAAAAATAATAATAAATATAACGAAAATGACTGATGATCACTTCAATCCCCTGATCTAGAAAAGCAACAAACACCAAATTAAGCAAATAACTGTTAATTTATTTGATAACAATTCAAAGATAACAAAAAGAAAGAAAGAAAGAAAATTTTCAGGAGAGGGGCAGGCCAACATAAACAAAAATGAAAAATAAAAAAAAGCAACATAAGAAAAGAAAATGATAAGCGTTCACACACTCTCTCACAGCTAGTGGCTACGCAACTCATTCAAAGTTAAGAGGAAAAGATCGCATAAGGTTGTACACATAGACTCAGACAAGAGAAAATTCTCTAGGATAACAGGGAAAAGGGAAAACAGTGAAGCACATTCCATCAGCACTCCACCATTGCTTCTCCATTCTATTATATTGCTTGGAATGAGCTTCAGCTGGAACCCAATTAGCAGTCTGCGCAAAGGAGAGAGACTAGACAGAGGGCAAATTCCAAACAGAAGAGAGCATCCCTTTGCCCTACTCCTTTCGAAGGCAGAGCCCTTGAAGTGGGAACTTTGGAGGGAGCAAGGCACTTGCGTGCCATTATGTTGCCATTTGGAATGCACTTTTGGTGAAGGAAGCATTGAAAGGCAATGTAATTTCCTTATTATCTTCACCTGGGATGCTCCATGACAACGTAGCACAGTGTCCATCAGCTGTTTAGCTGTTCTTAGGACAGAAATTTCTTATTATTGCTGTTAACATAGCTGCTGCTAATAAAGATACATTTTTGTATACATTTTTAAAATATGTGTTATATGCTTTTGTGTGAGAGTGTATTTCTCTGTTCTCAACTTTAAAACTTGCCATCTCATCTTTGGACAGTGCATTACTTAACACATTTCTTACCATATGAAACTTATTTAAACATAACATGACAAAAATGTGTGAAATATATCACAAAAAACACAACTTGAATTGCTATGTTTGTAAGTTAACTTAAACTCTCCCGCTATCTAGCTTTAAAATGAATGAATCATGAGTATTCGCTGGGTCACATGACATAAATAATAAAATTACTTCCTGCAAGTGACCATCGCATGTACCCTTCACTAACGGCCATGTGGAATGGCCCTTCGTGAAATAATTCAGTTGTTTACTTTCATTTGGAACACCCGTAACATAACGGTTTATAAAGAGAACTAGTGAATACTTAATTATGCCGATACTAATTTCTCACTAGAAATGATATCAAAAGTCGAAAACGTTGGTCAAAAACGTACATTTACACAAAACTGACCACCAACCGCTAAGGCAGCGAAGGATACATATATGCTGTCTTCAATCATCGATCAGATGAAGGTATCTTAGGAGACAGCAATTGAAGCTAACATTTGATTCGGACGTGCCCTGATGCCTTCCTACCTTGGAATGCAGTCCCGAAGGCAGCATTTTTAAACTTTTGGAAGCAGCCAATGTGAAATGACTTTTCAGCTGACATCGCCGAGACATTGTTTGTGGATGGTCATTGTGAGAACATGACCATGTGCACGCTGTGCTAACGGCTCTCGTTCTTTTACAAAAGACAGAGAGTCCCCTCAGCTGCTTCCCACCCTGGTCCTTCTACCTCCGGCCTGGGAATAAGGCCTCTGCAACGTGTTCTGAGGATGAGCAAGGAGATGACATGGGGGAGATGACATGGGAGAGCTTCCACAGCGCGAGTCCCCATGGGCTTCCCATTCCTCCAACTGCACATGTCTTCCGGTTGAGTTTCTGGTTGAGTCCCCTCAGGGTGGGCTTAATTTCTCATTTGGGGCTTGCGAGGACCACAAGTTATCAGTCGTAGCATCTGAGGGCCACCTAGAGCCTTCTGAGGCTGAAGACTCACCTGGGCCCCCACCCCCAGATGTGGCGGCTTACTCTGAGGCAGAAGCTGTGTTGACAACCATGCTTTCCCGGGCAGCCACGAGCATCAGACTCAAGTGGACTACTTCGCCCTGTCTGGTTCATGATAATTGGTTCTTGGAGTCAGAATGCAACGCACTTTCGCTCCCTGGCCCCAGAAGTGCATAAGGAGTTGTTGAAATCATGGAAGGCACATTCTACAAGATATACCAGATCCTCTGTCTTCACTTCACTCAATGGTGGGGCAGCTTGGGTGTACTCTGAGGTTGCTCAGGTGGAGCGAGTAATTGCAGTGCATTTATGCCCGCAAAACAGTGCCACCTGGCTGTATTGTTCGAGACTCCTATCCAAGGCATGTGAGTTCAGCTCGTCCCACATGGTGAGGGCTTACAACACCACTGACCAGGCCACCTCCACCCTGCACACCATGACTCTCCTGTAGGTCCACCAAGCCAAGGTGCTAAGAGATCTGCATGAGGGTGGTCCCGACCCAGAGAAAATGCAAGAATGGCGACAGATTATGCCCTGAGGTCACAGCGTAGGCTCTGGGTTGAGCAATGTCCACATTAGTGGTCCAGGAGTGCCACCTGTGGCTTAACCTGATGGGGATGTGAGATGCCAAGAAAATGCACTTTCTCAATGCTCCCATCTTCCAAGGTGGCCTGTTTGGTGACAATGTCAAGGATTTTGCAAAGCAGTTCTCAACAGTTAAAAAGCAGACAGAGGCAATAAAACACATCTTGCCTCAGCACGGGTCAGTTTGTACCAAGTCAGCAAACCCTGCCTGCTCTTCTCCGAGGACAGCCCCCTGCGAAACCTGCTACCACCTGGACCAGCAGCCAGACCTCAACAATGGTCCTCATAATATTAGTGGTCCCTCTGAAATATTTTCAGAGGCTCCTGGGGCATATTACATGGTAACAACACTCAGGTTGATGCATATGAGACTGCTTCAGCACTGGCTTCATGTCCCAAGATGGGCATGGCACCATGGCACATATCACATGGCCATCATGCTGAAGTGTCATTGTACATTCAGCACTTGGACAGACCTTTCGTTTCTATGGGCAGGAGTTTCCTTAGAACAAGAGTCCAGACATGTTGTTGATAAAACAGACGCACCCAAGACAGGCTGGGGTGCTGTGTGCAATGATCTGGCAGCTTTAGGGTCCTGCCTAGAGTTGTTGGCACTGCTGTTAGCCCTGATTGGGTTTCAACCTTTTATCCAGGACAAGCACGTGTTGGTCCGGAGAGAAAACACAGCGACAGTGGCTTATATCAACCACCAGAGTGGTTTCTGCTCATGTCGCATGTCACAACTCGCCCACCATTTCCTACTCTGGAGTCTCTGCAAGCCACTCAGATTCCGGATTACCTAAATCACGCAGCAGACTCACTTTTGTGACAGGTTACACTCAGAGACGAGTAGAGTTTCCATCCCCTGATGGTTCAGCTGATCTGGAGTCAATTTGGCCAGGCACAGGTAAAACTGTTCGCCTCCCAAGAATCCTCCAATTGTCCTCTGTGGTATTCCCAGACTGAGGCCCCCCTCAGCATGGACGCATCGGCACACAGGTAGCCAAGGGGCTTGCACAAGTACACATTTCCCCCAGTGAGCCTCATTGCACACACACTGCAGAACAGGTCCTGATGGTTTGGCCTTATTGACCCAACCAGACCTGGTTCTCAGAGCTCATGTTGATGGCAGTGGCCCCTCCCTGGTGAATTCCCCAGAGGAAGGACCTTCTTTCTCAGGGGCAGGGCAAAATCTGACACCTGTGCTCAGATCTCTGGAATCTCCACCTTTGGTCTCTGAACATGACAAGGAGGAGTTTAGAGGGCTATCACCAATGGTGATAGGCAGTCCCCTCAATGAAGCGGCTGTATGCTTTGAAGTGGCAACTATTCGTTGCTTGGTATTCTTCTCGAAGGAAAGGGTCAGTGCTTTCATTCCTCCAAGAGGGCCTAGAGAGGCACCTTTCTGCCTCCACCTTGAAGGTGTACATGGCTGCGATAGAGGTGAATGACCCACAACATTGTGGATAGCAGATCGGTAGGTAAGCAAGGTTGAGCTCAGTGCCCTCTCTATGCAGACGGCCCTCCTGACTGCGTTCACCTCTGTCAAGAGGGTGGAGGACTTACAAGCCCTTTCCATTAACAAGATGTGCCTAGAGTCTGCAGACTCTGACATGGTCCTGAGACCCCAGCCCGGCTATATGCCTAAGGTTCCCACTACCTCTTTCAGGGATCAAGTGGTAACCTTACAAGTGATCCCTCTTGATGAGCCCTATCTCTGTTGTGCCCACATGTTGTGCATAGTGCACATGTTGTGCATTTACCTGGATTGCAAACAGTGCTTTAGAAGATCAGATCAGCTCTTTGTCTGCTTTGGAGGACAACAGAAGGGGAAGGCTGTCTCCAAGCAAAGGATTGCCTACTGGATTGTGCATGCCATTTTCCTGGCCTACCAGGCTCAGGGTTTACCATGCATCTTGGGAGCGAGGGCTCATTCCACTAGGGGCATCACAGACTCTTTGGCTTTAGCAAACAGTGCATCATTAGCAGATATTTGCAAGATTTTATAATCTCCATATGGAACCAGTTTCGTCCTGAGTTCTGGGTACCAACAGGTGAATTCAGATGACTGGTAGGGTGTAGTGCTTGCATGTCAGCTCCTTTCCCCTCTCCGAGGTGATAATGTGCGCTTTTTAGGTCCAAGTAAAGTTTCCCATGATTGGTGAACCCTGGACCACTTTTCTCCATCATTAAGCACATATGCAGTAGTTGGGTTCAGCAGACAAACTCATTACCAGACCCATTACCTGTGGTATGCTCCTTTTCAGGTGAGCCCTCAAGACCTGAAATGGGTTTGTCAGTCAAAGGAGACATGCAAAACGTGCAATGCTGGGGAGGCTCCAGGAATGTGTTTGAGAACCCCTGCTTCTATGTAGTACTTTAGATCGGTAAGTCCACAGGATGTATTTTACACATACTAACCTCCCCTTCAGGTAGGATGTGATCTCTGTAGTGTTCCTTTATCAGTAGAGAAGGTAAACGCTTCCCATCGTTAACAACCAGGTCTGATTAGCTGTAATTAGACTATCTAAATTAATTAAAAGAAAAGGCTATCCACAGCTGAAGTGACCTTTTTCCATTGCAACAGTGAGTTTCCTAAAATGAAGAGAGACTTGAGGTCATGCTTCCTGAGTGCTGGACAGTTGCAAAGAGGTGTAGTGCACTTGAAGACTTCAGATGCAAAAGCCTCTAAGTGCCATCTGAAATTTTCTTCTAAAATGAGCATTTTTATCAAGGTCGTATGTTTATGTTCAGTTATTTCACTTTAATGGCAATGAAAATGACCTATTAATTGCCATTAAAGTGAAATTACTGAACCTAAACATACAAGCTTGATAAAAATGTTCATTTTAGAAGAAAATTTCAGATGGCACTTAGAGGTTTTTGCATCTAAAGTCTTCACTTGTTATTTGGCACAGAAAGCTTGCCAGCAACTGCACTCCTAGAATTCGATATAAGAGTGTGAACTGTCACAAACAAAGCTAGCTAGCTTGTCAGCATGAGAATACTTACCCTCAAAGTTGTCAGTATAACTCGAAACTAGGGCTGGGCGATATATCGTATGCTTTTGTCACGTGCATTTCGTCAGTAAAGCTGGTTCCCTGATTACCGCTAAATCGCCATCACCTGCTTTCAAACGAAGCTGCATTTAATAGACAGATTCAATATCGACGGCGATTCATATCGATATTGAACGCGATATTGTGTGGCTTATCAGTGAACTACGGCTCTGTCTACGTTTTGTGGTCTGCGCCGACTTGCACATATGTCTCCGCTTTGTGCTATCTGTTTCTGGACTTGAGTAGACTGTGTCAGCGCTGTGGCGGTTAGCGTGACACTATTGCAAAACCAGACATCATTTGCCCCAATGGAAAGCATATTTACACTGTCTGAATCGTTCCCTATTCTCTATATAGTGCACTATGTGCCATTTACCATTTAGAAAATAGTAATTGAGTAAACAAGTGACCGATTTCAGCCAGGGAGGGACGCTTCAGATTCTAGAGAGCATGTGATTGGACAGAAAATCTGATGAGAAGCTGAAGTGCTGAATCACGTCATCACAAACATTGATCCATATTAGCAAAAGTGAGAGACTGTAGTTTTGAATGCTTATATCTTTTAAATGTGAATTTTGTTACTGTTTTGGAGCACACTAGCTTATTGATAACCTAACATTCATACTAAAAGCCAAAAAACTTCAACTTTGATTTCATGGGGAATTTAAAGGAACACTCCACTTTTTTTGAAAATAGGCTCATTTTCCAACTCCTCTAGAGTTAAACAGTTGAGTTTTACCGTTTTCGAATCCATTCAACCGATCTCCGGTTCTGGCGGTACCACTTTTAGCATAGCTTAGCATAGTTCATTGAATCTGATTAGACCGTTAGCATTGCGCTTAAAAATGACCAAAGAGTTTTGATATTTTTCCTATTTAAAACTTGACTCTTCTGTAGTTACATCGTGTACTAAGACCGACAGAAAATGAAAAGTTGTGATTTTCTAGGCTATGGCTAGGAACTATACTCTCATTCAGGCGTAATAATCAAGGAACTTTGCTGCCGTTCTATGGCTGCAGCAGTGCAATGATATTACGCAGCACCCGTGAGCCCCTGCTTGCACAGGGAACGTGCCTTGCAACCATGGAGACGTATGTGAGAGACGCTGCGTAATATCATTGCGCCTGCTGCAGCCATGATACGGCAGCTATCAAGTTCCTTGATAATAACGCCTGAATGAGAGTATAGTTCCTAGACATATCAGCCTAGAAAATCACAACTTTTTATTTTCCGTCGGTCTTAGTACACGATGTAACTACAGAAGAGTCAAGTTTTAAATAGGAAAAATATCAAAACTCTTTGGTCATTTTTAAGCGCGATGCTAACGGTCTAATCAGATTCAATGAACTATGCTAAGCTATGCTAAAAGTGGTACCGCCAGAACCGGAGATCGGCTGAATGGATTCGAAAACGGTAAAACTCAACTGTTTAACTCTAGGGGAGTTGGAAAATAAGCCTATTTTCAAAAAAAGTGGAGTGTTCCTTTAAGCCCTCAAAACCATAGGGTGTCCCATTTGCCATTTTAGGTTTCAGAAGGGTGCTCGCAAACACCCTATACGCCCTATATATGCGTGCTTATGTCGAGCCTACACTAATGCAAGCTCTGCAGCAGACTTCTTCCCATTAGTCAAAGTGACATTATGTCAGTAAAATGTGAATTGTAAAATGTGGCATTAAACGTGGCATTTGAAGCACGCTATCTTTGCTGATGATTTGCAATACATTTTTTGCTTGGCAGTTTGAGACAAACAAAACAAAAACTGAAATATTAATTCAGAGGGAAACATGATGTAAGTGTCATATTTCTCAAGTACTGTCGCTCGAATTATTCACAGCAAAATGTCAAAAATCTCATGTCATGAAAGAAAATGCAAGGAAAAACTTTAGGACCTGAATCATAAACCTAGTGCACTTTTGTTGCTGCATGAAAGCTCAGTTTTGTGCGCAGAGAATTAATTTTGTCCACGGTGGCCATATTCGAGAGGTTTATAAAAGCTTTTAAAAAATAATTAGCTCTGAGTCGTTCTTCCAGAACTCTGTTTTTTCATGCGGATGGGCTTGTGGCATTAGTGGGATGTTTAATAATTCAGGTTTAGTCAAAGATGTTTTGTGCAGACTGTTACAGAACTGCCACCTGCCACGCCTGGTGTATCTGAGTCATTATGAGCCAAACACTTATGCCTGCTGACTGCTGGTTCAGTTTGGCCCTATGACAAAATCATTATCACTTCAATGCAATTTGCATACTACAAGCAGCATAAAACAAAAGAACAAGATAGAGAGAATTATGACTTGGCGTTAATTTCACACTTCATGAGATTTTAACATAATAAATTAAATATTTTAAACCTGAATATTATCTTTGATTAGAAGCAAGCATTCTTTATTGTTTTATTGTATTTATTTTTATTGTAACATTAATTTTATAAGGTTGTTTGGTTTTAAAGTTTACTGTACTAAATAAATTGCTTTATTTTGATGTTTTGTTAATTAAAATCAGTATGAAAGGCTGTATAACAAATGCTATCATGTATAAATACTTCACAATTTATCTAAATGTTATTTATTATTTTTTATATTACAGTAATATAATATAATATAATATAATATAATATAATATAATATAATATAATATAATATAATATAATAATGATTAATGGCCTGGACATGTTCTGGTCAGGTTTCATAAGATTCATTATATATCTATATAAATATGTGAGTGATATTGCTAATATATCATGATCATGTCACGGTGTGTTTTAGTTGGAGCATGTCTGTTTACGCATGTCTATGAGCTGGATGAGCTTTGCTCTGATTTGAAATGCACTGTGGATCATGTTGTGTTAAGCTCATCTGTTGCTCATACATACACTGCCTGGGCTGTCAAACACAGCTTGAGAAGAGATGCAGTCTGGGAAATGGAAAGAGCTCCTGCTCGCACGCTTCAGCCTTTAATCTGCTTTAGGGTTCTGCTAGTGCGTGGCCATTTATTTATTTATTTATTTATTTTGTGTTTAGCCGCTAGCTGGAATTGGTGCGACACAGGATAACTGTTGGGCCATACAATTTAGGGGTGGAACAGGAAACGGTTTACCACGAAATAGTTTTAAATGAACTCTTCAGAGAAGTGATTAGCCTGATGAAATTTTAAACGTAAGCTATCAAGAGACAATAAAGACCATGAAGGGGAAAGATCATGAAGCATTATAATCAATATAATTATACCCAGTAACATTACATGGACATCTTGATGAGATTCACTGTGATAAGAAGGCCTTCGAATTATCCTCGAATGAGTCAGAGAAGTCATTATTTAAATTACATTTTAAAATGAATGTTTTTATCCGTACGGTGACTTTTCACTTTGACAAATAACTGTATTGTTTCTTACAAAACTGGACCTTCACTGTTGCCAACTAATTTTCAGGAGAAGTTGCTAGAGGCAGATTGATTTGTTAATAGTTGATGTTGTGATGTAATTATTTTACATCATGTAATGATGTCATCATGTAGAATAATAGTATTACTCAAATTAGCATCATCTTGAAGTAAAATATAGTGTAAAATTTGTTAGTTTAGATTTGTTTTTTTACTATCACATGTTTTTATTTGTAGAGGTAATATAAACAACCCATTTTTTTAATTTGTGACTTCCTAACCGAACTGTCTTGAAGAGTGACTACTCTTAAATGCTCTGATTTGAATGTGTTTCATTGATTTGTCAGACATGCTGGTCGTACCTTGCTGGAGCTAGATGAGTTGTCACTACTGCTGACGTCACTCACAATGCACTTTATCAGTCACGAAGACAGACCAGATTCAACCGTGATCATTTTCCTGATTTTGTATGTATGTATGTATAATTTCTGCAATAATAAAAATAAAAAAAACGAAGACAGACATGTTTTGACTGTGACAGAGTTGCGAGTGTGTGGCAGAGAAAATTATTTTTATATCATTTAGAGGGAAAACGTGCGTGTGCATTTTAGTGTTTGAGACAGCAAATTTTCAAAAGTTGCAAAAAGTCGCCAAATAAATTTTAATAGTAGCTATTTTTTTGCTAGGTGCTTGTTTTGGGGGGAAAAAAGTTCCCGGGGTAGTCTGAAAAGTTGCTAAAAGTAGCAACAAATTTGTTGGCATGTGACTGTGGCGCCACCCAGTGGTGAATCAAGGCAAATCACCCAAAGGCCTTCTTGAGTATTGCAATTAAGGGTTAGTTCACCCATAATGTCATTTATTACTCACCCTAATATCGTTCTACATCTGTAAGACTTTGTTTTCTCATCTTTGAAACACAAATTAAGATATTTTTGATAAAATCCGATGGCTCAGTGAGGCCTGCATAGACAGCAAGTTAATTTACACTTTCAAACGCCCGGAAAGGTACTAAAACATATTTAAAACAGTTCATGTGAGTACAGTGGTTCTGCCTTGATATTATAAAGGGACGAAAATATTTTTTGTGCGCCAAAAAAAAAAAAAAAAAAACGCCTTTCATCAATAGTTCATAGGCGATTCCAAAACACTGCTTCGAATCTTTTGTTTTGAATCAGTGATTCAGAGAGCCAAATTCACGGTTACTTCAGCAGTTTGGCAGTTTGACACGCGATCCGAATCACAGATTCAAAACAAAAGATTCGAAGCAGTGTTTTGAAATCGGCCACTAGATATTGTTGAAAAGTCGTTATTTTGCTTTTTTTGGCACACAAAAAGTATTCTCGTCGCTTTATAATATTAAGGTAGAACCACTGAACTGACTTGAACTGTTTTAAATATGTCTTTAGTACCTTTCCGGGCGTTTGAAAGTGTGAATTATCTTGCTGTCAATGGAGGCCTCACTGAGCATATCGGATTTCATCAAAATATCTTAAAGGTACAATATGTAAAATTTTTGCAGTAAAATATCAAAAAACCACTAGGCTAGTGTTATATATTTTGTCCAGCTGATTACTAACAATATCTCCAATGTTTTCAACTACTTGTAAATCATGAGAAAATTCCCATTCTAAACAGTGACACGGGGCAGTGCAGTGCAGTCGCCTGTCAATGACGTCAGTTACCTTTGTTACCGCCTTTACTGACGTAGAAACCACATGACAACAGTGCCGTGGACAAATGCGGAAGTAGAGTCTAGCGTCCAGCAAACCACTAGCTTGCTTCAAGCAGTTCCTTATTTACTTCTTGCACATTTTATGGTGGATTGTGTTACTTATTTATGGAACATAATTACTGTTTACCATCTGCCGCTGGTTCTGTCGACAAGGACAGCTCCCGTAAACTCATGATCGGAAAAGCGGAAGCGGCGCCGGCGACTGTGTCATAATAAAAGTCCCGCTGCTCGTGAGGCGTGTGTTGATCAATCGCTCCAGCTCCTCGTTCAGCTCCCGCAACACTCGGTCCTGCTCTGCTTCATACTACAGTTAACGTTAATAATCGCATCCACGGACATGAGTTCTTCCAGACTCCAATCCCTATTCTTTTGCACCGTCCGTTGAGATGGAGACCACATGTCCCAAGTTTCCGCTCTAAAACTTGGCGTCATCGAACCACGCCTTTGTTTTGAATAGGCTTCTAGCGACCTCTAGCGGAAAAAATATCACAAATTGTACCTTTAATTTGTGTTCCGAAGATGAACGAAGGTCTTACGGGTGTAGAACGACATGAGGGTGAGTAATTAATGACAGAATTTTTATATTTGGGTGAACTAACCCTTTAAAGTATCTTCTGAGAGATTAGGAGGGAAATTGTGAATACTGTGTAAAAAGTTTATTTTAACAAAAGTGCCCAGGTGAAAAAACACTATAGTAATTTATAGTAAATACTGTAGTGTTTTTGAACCATAGTAAAGTACTTGAATTCATTTGTTGTGGTAATTCTATAGTTGCTGTGGTAATATAACTATAGTATTATAAACAAATTACTTTACCCAATACTACTAAGATTTGTACAACTAGGGTAGCTATATTATACTACAGTATACACTACAGATTACAGATTTAGCATTCATTAACAAAGTGTTGTAAATACTATCATATATATATATATATATATACAGTTTACTACAATTTACTGTAGTATGGTTTAAAACCACTATATTTACTGTAGTATTTTTTCACCTGGGTGTGTATTCAAAAACTTAAACATGCTTGACAAAAATTAACAAGTAAAAAAATGAAGAAAAAAAAAAAAAAAAAAAAAGTATTAGATTTTTGAAGGAACAAACAATTTGACACAGGACCAACCAATATTGCTGGCCTTGTGACGAATTGCTTGTGTTCCTATTCTGCTGTCACATTAGATTCTAAATGCATAAATGTAGCCTAAATGTAGGCCTAGATTTAGAATTGACAGATAGCCTACAATTCTCTGATTTAAATCACTTTTATACACAAATAACTATAAAGCAACCTATTTAATCACAATTAAATGTCTATAGGGACATAAATGTATCAATTGAAATGCAATACTGAAATAATAATTAACCTTTTATAATTGTTAAGCACTGGTAGATTATGTTAGAAAATATATTTCATCATTTCATATAGGCTAGGTGAAGATGTCCACATTACAACACATTTGGCTCTCTTGCACACTTGTTCCCTTTGAGGCCCTTCTCTTAAAAATTAATCCTTGAATTGCCATTGAGACAGAAAGTGAGCAGAGGGCACCTGAGACCTCCCTGGAGGTCCTTATTAAATTAGGAGCTTCCCTGAGCGCTGCAGTTCTCCGGATTCGCCGGTAGGGGTCAGAAGTGAGGCGGCGTGTGTTCGGGCCTGTCACTCATCAGACAGCAGAAGCAGCAGAAATGATCGCACTGAACCCCGGAAGTGTGTGTGACCCTCATCATTATTTCTCAGCTATGAAACCCTTTAAACAGTCTGAGAAATGAAATGATCTCTTTATATGTGCCCATCGCTCACCTGAGAATCACAGCTGGTGAATAAAATCTCATTTTGGAGGCGGTAAGTAAAAGAAAACGCTCTGTATTTCGGTAAAGAAAGTAAATAATGATGATGTTTGCATGGCTGCGATTTATCAGGCGGATTTAAATGTGATTTAATAAGACTGTCAGAATAATTAAATTCATAATTGCTAATATATTAGTTATAATAAAGGCAAGTTGAAACCAACCACGTATTAGATAAAGGGTGTGCCGGGAGATTAGAGATTTGTTGCCATGATGGTCGCTATACTGGTTTATAAAATAACAACAACAAAATCACAGTATACACACTGAATTTATGTCTTTTTATTATTTTCTGCTGCCCGAAACTAATATCTGAAATCAAAACACATTTCCTCATAACAGGCCAGTGGCACTTTTAGTTACAATACAGTGTGTGAATGAGAGAGTTTGTACGATTCTAATATTTAGTCTAATATTTATTAATGATTGAATGTGAATCTTTTGATATAAGTGTAGATTGTTATTCATTTATAGCTCACTAAAGGAAACTGGTGGGTTTTATCAGGGTTGAAATCAACCACAGCAGTATCTTTTATGTCAAAATGAAACAGGTTTTTATGTCAGATGAAGGGCTCAAACTTGGATCTTTTCTCACACACACACATTTTATATATATATATATATTTTTTTTTTATTTTTTTTTTTTTGCTGGACTTTACTATAAATTTAGCCATAGTAAGTACAAAATATGATCAATGACATATAGTTGAACCTGTGTTTTATATTAAGAATGGGGTTCAGGTTAGGCTTTGTAAAATTGAGCTTTTGTTTAACAATGTTTTTAAATGATTACTAGCGATGATGTGAAGGAAGGCTTATTATGTGTGAATTTTGAAATATTATGGCCACACACACAGTGCTATCTGCATTGCCCCGCTTACACTTTACTTTCTTGCTGTACGTATAATCACGTATACAATGATTTTCTGTATGTGTTTGTCTTCTACAGGCTCCAGACTGTAGATGCCTTTGAGTTCAAACCCAACAGGGTTCGAGAGGATGTCATTGTGAGGGACGCTCTGAGTGGTGAGTCATTTGTACTTGCTAAGTAAAACATCACTTGAATAAATCCCTCACCTTAAGTATTAAACTTTTGTAACGTATCCCACACTGTCAGAGAAGTAAATACATGCAGGTGAGCATCTACTGTAAAGACTGTCTGATTAGTTCTTGCTTTATGGTTTCCAGTCCTTTTTCTCCTTCAGAATGAGTCCTTGTCAGTTTTTTTTGGCACTGACCATACGCATCTCTCTTTTAGGCTGTTTGGCCTTTTGTTTTGTAGGCAATTTGCATCTCAAAAGTTTTCATGTAAATGAGATGCTAAGTTTCAGCCCATGTTGAAGGCTGAAACTCCTACCGTGTTTCTTTAACAAAAGACGTTAGTGATGTTCCAGTGATACTAGGATTGAAAATGGTTAACAGCTCCATCACTATAAGAGAGCCTCTTTTTGAAGCTGGCACACTCTTGTGCCTTTTACATACTGAAATTTTAATTATGAATATGAAGTTTCTTAGGTTTTCACTTTCACTTTATTCGTGTCTGATACTTGTAGTTGGATTTGGGGAATTTAAAATATTTAGTGGGTTATTATATTATTTAGATACAAGCTCATGCTTGATTCAAAGTAAACTTTTGTTCAAAAGTTTGGTGTTTGTAAGTTTTTATGTGCACTAAGGCTTCATTTATGTTTTCTAATTTAATATATTTTAAAATGTAATTTATTCCTGTGATGCAAAGCTGAATTTTCAGCATCATTACTCCAGTCTTCAGTGTCACATGATCCTTCAGAAATCATTCTAATATGCTGATTTGGTGCTTTAGAAACATTTCCTATTCCTCATTGTTGAAAACCATTGTGCTGCTTAAGATTTTTGTTGAAACTGTAATACTTTTTTTCAGGATTCTTTGATTAATTTAATCTTGCTGAATAAAAGTGTTAATTTCTTTAAAAAAATAAAAAACAAAATCTTACTGAAATTTTGAACGGTAGTTTAAAGGGATAGTTCACCCAAAAATGAAAATTACCCCATAATTTACTCACCCTCGCATCAGGCCATCTTAAGTGTATTTGACTTTCTTCTTTCAGTCGAACACAATCTGAGATATATAAAAAACATTCTGGCTCTTCCCAGCTTTATAATAGGAGTGAATAGTAACTAAGATTTTGAAGCCCAAAAAAGCACATCCATCCATCATAAAAGTAATCCATACGGCTCCAGGGGGTTAATAAAAGCCTTCCGATACAAAGAGATGCGTTTTTGTAAGAAAAATATATATAATTAGAACTTATAACTATAATCACTGGCTTCCGATAACGTCCGTCCGTGCATTCACGAGAGAGTTGAGTTCTGCCGTATGACGTAGGATGTAGTAGGAGTAGTGTAAGCTTAGGTCAGATTAGACGCCTCTTCTGGTTCAAACAAATAGGGCCGTGCAACAAACTCAAGCATTTCTCTTTTAAACTTCTCGTTTTAGACTTTTAAAGGTGGTACAGAGGATGTTTTCGTCGACTGAGTTTTTGAAATGAGCGCATGCGGAAGAACAATCCCCCTCCTTCACAGCTCATTTCAAGTGAACGCCTCCCAAAACTCGTGCACGAGTGTTTGTTTACCACAGGCATTCGCTGTGTTATTAAGCCGGGCACACTTTTTACGACTAGCTAAAACATTCTGACTGTGCTCAACACACAGCGATAGTTTCCTGCTCCTGAAGCAGATTTATATACTTTCACATGGAATTTGAACACCGACTGTAATCGCAGACTGAACGCAACTGGCTCTGACTGGGTGCGTTTGAGCGCGATCAGTCATAAGTATCAATTTACATTCATAATCGGCCTTACAATCGTTAAGCCGCACACACACTTAGTGGATTCATTATGTCGATGATCGCGTAAACAATTGGCTGATGTTTTTAAGGCCCTACCTCGTGCACAGATGGATGTATATTAATATTATTCCTTTCAGTGCACCTAATAAATAGTCTTTTATCACTTAGTAAAGACAGTTTCAAGTAATATTGCAAAAATGTATAAAACAAAACATCCTCTTTACCTCCTTTAATTCGTGACCGGTGTTTTGTTTTGCTCTATCCTCTGCGCTTCAGCATTCGTCAGTACGTCATATGTCTGGTCAAAGTTCAATGATGGTTATTTAAAAAAGTTCAAAGGATATTTACCTTACAAAAACGCATTGCTTCGCTGCAGAAGGCCTTTATTAACCCCTTGAAGCCGTATGGATTACTTTTATGATGGATGGATGCTTTTTTGGGCTTCAAAATCTTTTTTTACTATTCTCTCTCATTATAAAGCTTGGAAGACCCAGAATATGTTTCAGTATAACTCCGTCTGTGTTTGACTGAACTAACCCTTTAAAGATAAAGTGTTGAATTTCTATGGAGAGGTTTTGCATTTTTAGAAGATAATTTTAGTGGCGCTTGAACTCACTGCAACAATTCTATTGTGTTGCTAGGTGGTTGCTATGATATTCTAGGTTGTTGCTTACTGACTCAAGTCAATAGAGCCTCTAAAGTACCTATGATATTCTGGTCTATAGATATGGCTAGAATTCTTCCTTTGTATTTATTTTAAAACCTGTTTTTTTAAATTGCCATTGAAAAAAGTCATACATTCAGACATTTAGAGAAATAATAACACCTCAACTCAACAAACCACACAATTTCAGGTATTATTCATGTCCACAGCACAAATGTGACCGTTTTAGTTCTACGAAACCCTAACACGTGTCTGTTGGCATGTCGCTCCACAACAGCTAGAAGCTGTCTACTCTGGACGTAACAAAGCGACTGTTGCGAATCCGTTTGTCCTTCCTATGAGAAGTATCGCTGATGCTTGGAGTACATCAGAAAAAGAACAAAGCATCAGTTTACCGTCTGGGGTTTGTTATGTCATGTCGCGCTGCATCCAGCGTAGACAACATCACTGATTATAATGGATTCTCTTGTCTTTTGTCGCTTCGTGCCACTCGTGTCCGGTGTGGACGCGGTGTAAGCATGAGCAGTAGTAATAGTGATACTTGCCTTAGTAAATAGCAACATTAACATTTTTGCATTTGGCATACGCTTTTAACCAAAGCATTGAAGGTGTATATTATATCAGGTCATGCATTCCCTTGGAATCAAACCCATTACCTTGGTGTTGCTAGTGCCATGCACACGTTGTATTGCTTTCCAATGCTGCTCTTTTATCTCTACAGTACCATTATATATAAGCATGTGAATCAGTGTTATGTGTGGCTGGAATCGAGGTCCAGTGGGAGTCTCGCTCGTCCTGCTCACCCCTCTCTCTCTGTCTTTGCAGGAGAGAATGCAGTCTTCAGGACACCGGTTAAGGGATGTGGAGCAGCACCAGCCCCTGCTCAGCGGAGGGGAGGAGGAGGTGGCTGCCGGCCGCGTCTGGTTCATCCAGGACAGCTGCGGGATGGTGTGCGCCTTCATGACCTGGTTTCTGGTTATGTACGCAGAATTTGTGGTGAACTTTGTCATGTTGCTCCCCTCCAAAAGCTTCTGGTACTCTCTCATTAACGGCGTGGCATTTAACTTCCTGGCTGTGTTGGCGCTGACATCGCACCTGCGAACCATGCTGACAGATCCGGTAAGAAAAGACCAACATTTTTATTGAATGTGGTCATGAACTTTTTGTGTTGGATGTTATTGATGTGACGTACATTGTGTTTATCAGGGAGCTGTTCCCAAAGGTAACGCCACTAAAGAATACATGGAGAGTCTGCAGCTGAAGCCAGGAGAGGTCATCTACAAGTGTCCAAAATGCTGCAGCATTAAACCAGAGAGAGCACACCACTGCAGGTAAGACCGTCATCTGATAAATGACTCACAATCAGGAGAGAAGCTTTTCCTTTTGCTATCAGTATTTTTATCTGTATGCGGCCACATTCGACAATTTTGTAGTTTTTTTTTTTTTTTCCCCAGTGGAAGTCCTCTTAAAATGTCAGACCAGACACAAAAAAAAGTTTTTGCTACTGTACCTTTTGCACTTGCATGTAAATGAATTATGCTGTGATTGGCTGGTGCTTTTTGCATTTGAAATGATGTTGCTAAATACAGCATATGCGCTGGTATGTAATCGTCGATTGTCTTTTCTTTACATGGTCAGTTTCGATATCATAATTTATACGAGGGCTTTTTTACAATTTGATTTCGATTCACAAGCTTGTGATTCCATTCAATTTTGATTCAATTATTCTATATCGATTCATTTTGGCTTGTCAGGTACAGCACATGGCAAATTTCCTCAAGGAAAAAATATCTCTCAACTAATGCTGTAAACTATACAGGGAATCCCAGTTGGTGCATCACTATAATATTATAGATTAAAAATGAACTTATTTGTATGCTGCTTAAATTAAATTTACATATAAGGACGTTTTAATAATAATTACTTTATAATAATATGTTTTCAATAACATAATTGTTTCTTCTCATTTTATTTATATAATATATAATTATTCATTTAATTTAAAACATTTAAATTGTTGCTGTCATAAAAACATGATAGATTTATTCAAAAATACAATAAATATGCAATATAGTGCATATATATTGCAAAATGCTTCTCTCTAGAGTTCATTTTTCTAGCTGACTAATGAGTTTTTGGACATTGAATGGCTTTTCTGAGGTAAATGTAACAAAATTACATGACATTGTTTACAAGATGTTTAATTGATGTCTTTCCGTGGTTGAAACACTGATTGAGCAATTACATGAGACATGATGCAGATTTCGGTAAGTTGTACTGTATCTTCCAACATACCTTATGATGTTCATTCATGTTTATTTTGTGCTATAGCTAGTAGTGAAGCGAAAGAGATGATCTGTTCACGTGCGTTCCGCGCTGCCGCTTCGTTTGAGGCGAAAAATCTAGTAGTGTATTGTGAACTGGGAGGGCTGTCATCAAAGTTTTTTAATATTATTATAATTTTTTTTTTTTCAAAGCGCAAGAAAAATTCTGTTTTACATTATATATCTCTTTTGTAATCAAGACAGCTGTATTTAGAGCCAAGTATCAGTGACTGCTGAATGTTTAGCATCTTCTTTTAAAAGTGGTATGGCATCTTCACCTGGTTTTGTTTGTTGTAGTATCTGTAAGAGATGCATCAGGAAGATGGATCACCACTGTCCTTGGGTCAACAACTGTGTGGGCGAGAACAATCAGCGATTCTTTGTCCTCTTCACTGTAAGTGTGTCTGAGACGGCTGCGTCTTTTTCTTTCTTTCTTTTGTTTTCTTCTTTTTTTTTATGGTGGAATTGCTGACAAAATCATCCAATTAAAAAGGAATGATTTTAGGCTCTAACATCTGATTGCATAAGCTTTGGGCACATAATTGTCTGAGTACTGTATCAGTACAATTATTTGTTTACAGAGTGATCTTTGGCTGTTACTTTGCTTGACAACTAAAAAAAATCCTATGGATAGGCTTATGTACTTTTATTACTTGGTGTGAAGAAATGTGATCATTACTACTAGTAAATTATTCAATTAGTTTTATTATTATAACTATTGTAAGGTTACATTTTACACAGTATATTGCTTTATTGTCTTTAACCAATTACTTTTGTTTCCGGTAAATTTTATAGGCATCAATATCAATATTAAGAACCTGCATTTTAAAGCATGACAAAAGTATTTTATATTTAATTTGTTGAATTTTGAATAATATTTGACTGTAATGTGTTTTTCTTTCTCCTCAGATGTACATAGCCTCCATTTCATTGCATGCACTGTGTCTCAGCGGTTTCCATTTCTTCACCTGTGTCAAAGTCCAGTGGAATGGTGAGTAATACAGATTTTAGATTTGCATTCCATTACTGGAGGAGAGATGATATTATGTCATATAAAGTCAAGTAAAAGACATTTATTGTGCTGTGTCATTGTCATCTCTTGCTCTCAGAAGCCACTTTGTGCTAACAGTTTCTGATTTGTGTGTTAACTGCACTACTTTTGCTTACTGTATGCAGTCTATAATATTACAATTTAGAATATATTTTGTGTAATTCTATTGTTCTAAAATTTACAATACAATTTTTATTGTATTGGTTTTTCATTTACTTTTTATTTGCATGTATAAGAATATATTTTGTAGTTTTTATACTCTGGAATAAAATACTGTTGTTGTTTTTTGTAATCTGTACTATTGATCTTTTCTTTCTCATACTAAGCATTTGTGAATTTGATTTCTAGCATTAGTTTTGACAGCATCATCTCATCTGTGTTGTTCTTCTCTGTTCTGTAGAGTGTAGTGATTTCTCCCCACCTGTGGCAGTCTTGCTGCTGATTTTCCTGTGTCTGGAAGCGCTGCTGTTTCTCACCTTCACTGCTGTCATGTTCGGCACTCAGATACACTCCATCTGTAATGATGAGACGGTAAGTTGACTTACACAAACCTCCAGAAGTCCTCTCACCCAGTTACTACCATTACTTCTGATGGAACTGAACTTTTACAGCCATATTGGGTCTATTATATTTATTGCAACTGATTGTAATTATTGGACAAAATAAATAAATAAAACAAATAAACCTGCTTATCACGCTGCTATTTACCAAATAAATTAATGCATAATTATATATGTATATAAGGGGTGTGACGAGACAGTTAGCTCAGTATTTACACAGTATTTTTAAGAAATCATCAATGATATACATGACAAGAATAGTGTGCAGGTGCATTGAAAATGCTTTAACTAATCATCTTGTAATTAATGTCATTTCAGTTCTACAAACCCGATTCCAAAAAACTTGGGACAATGTACAAATTGTGAATAAAAAAAATGCAATGATGTGGAAGTTTCAAATTTCAATATTTTATTCAGAATATAACATACATGACATATCAAATGTTTAAACTGAGAAAATGTATCATTTTAAGGGAAAAATAAGTTGATTTTAAATTTCATGGCATCAGCACATCTCAAAGTTGGGACAAGGCCATGTTTACCACTGTGTGGCATCCCCTCTTCTTTTTATAACAGTCTGCAAACGTCTGTGGACTGAGGAGACAAGTTGCTCAAGTTTAGGAATAGGAATGTTGTCCCATTCTTGTCTAATACAGGCTTCTATTTGCTCAACTGTCTCGGGTCTTCTTTGTCACATCTTCCTCTTTATGATGCGCCAAATGTTTTCTATGGGTCAAAGATCTGGAAATTTGCTGTACAATTTGGACATTTTCACTTAGGGGTGTACTCACTTTTGTGGCCAGCGGTTTAGACATTAATGGCTGTGTGTTGAGTTATTTTGAGGGGACAGCAAATGTACACTGTTATAGAAGCTGTACACTCACTACTTTACATTGTAGCAAAGGGTCATTTCTTCAGTGTTGTCACATGAAAAGATATAATAAAATATTTACAAAAATGTGAGGGGTGTACTCACTTCTGTGAGATACTGTGTGTATGTGTTTTTATGTATATACATATGTATGTATGTATATATATATATATATATATATATATATATATATATATATATATATATATATATATATATATATATATATATATATATATATATATAAAATGCAGCATTATTTCTCAGAAATACAATTCAAATTCACTGTATCTGAGTTTTGTAAAAATGTGATGATAGTATTAGCCTTAACTTAACATTTTTCGTTTGATGCTCATAGGAAATCGAGCGGTTGAAGAATGAAAAGCCCACATGGGAGCGGCGGGTGCGATGGGAGGGGATGAAGGCTGTTTTCGGTGGCCCACCCTCTCTGCTTTGGTTCAACCCTTTTGCTGGACTCCGGCTTCAGCGCCTGCTGATGGTCCGTGCCCGGAAGGGCGGGGCCGAGTTCTCCATTTGAGTGAAGAATGCTGTCTATAAAGGCATGTCCATCTGCCTTCATGCCTATTACCCCACTCACATAGGACATAGGAGTCCTTCCTTAATGCTGATGCAGGTTTGGAGATACTACAGTGAAAACCTGTGAAATAACTGATGTCGCCCTTGGAACAATGAGGCTACGTCTCGATACAGCCTGTCTGTGTCCACACATTATTACCTCGTTAGGCGGATCATACTTGTTATGCTCATATTTTCTTCATGAACATTCACACTCATGGGTTTTTGATTTGCTTTTTAAGTGGACTATTTTTGTTGTTTGGAAATTTATAGAACAGTTGAAGGATGTCAGTATCCGTTATCCAGCCTGATGAAACTACATCTTGTGATTTAAGTAGAGCTACTGTGTGATAAAAATAATGGCTAACATGCAATGGTTATTTAAAGAAATAGATCATAAACCAAATGAAATCCGCAAAAGATGTTTTGGGGGAATTTCACAAAAACTGTCAGGAAATGTCAGTGTTCATATATCACCCCAAAATCAAAAGGGAAAAAAAAGAAGATAAAGAAGCATTACAGATTTTTTGCATTAAAAGAAAAAATCTCATTTGCATTATTGTAATGTGAAAAATAGATGATCTATTATTTAAAAATGTAAAGTATTTATATATAGTATTTGTTGTACTGAATTAAATTTTTGCTGATTTTAATGTAATTAATTCAATAATGACAATGAAATTTTTTTTTCATACTACATAAATAACAATTGCTTAATTATAAAGAAAATGTCAAATTGCACAAAAATCTTAATGGCAGATAAAATAGGCTTTATTTTCCTTATGTAAAGTATCATTTATAGACTTTTTTTCCCTTTTGATGTTAGTGTGAAATATGAGCAGGACATTTCCTGAGATTTACTCTCTTAGGTGTTAAGTGCTTGCGGCTGGTTTAGTCACCTTATCTTTAGCGTGTAACCTAAATGAAGAAGTCATTTTAAAATAGTCTCGTCTTCATGTATTGTATAGATAATAATAGCCTCATTCCGTAGTCTTGAAATTAATGCCAATCCCACAAAGAACTTGAATGGATGATGTGACTATATATAATTCTTACATTGACCTTAGGTAGCTCTGTGAGATAAATAAAGACAAATCACATTATGGCATACATAATTAAAGGATGCCCTCCGTGCACACGAGGCCCACAGTGCTGAGCCAGGAACTCTAATTAACGTGTAGATTACAAATTTAACACACGGCAGTGACATTGGCGGGTACCATCCATGTAGTGGGACTTTGCGACCTCTTCGTTAGTCAAACAAATATGCTGCACAATTCACAGAGGCTGACTATCACTTTGTTTTATACTGTTTCTTGTTGCTTCGTGGTTCATTGTCCTCACTTTTATGCTTTTACCTTTAGCTTAGAGAATCGTTTCATGGTGACCACTAAGTTTTCCTTATGGAAAATATTTTCATCATACAAAGCTGGAACTTGTTTGGCACGGTCGACACGATGTGTGTGTGTGTGTGTTGCTTTGATTTCAAGGGAATCTCACAAAACCTGCCAAGACCATCTTCATGTCATTTTTCACTCTTAAATGAAAAGATAAAAACAAGGAATTACATTTTGCATAAAGGCTATAAAATCTATTTTCGGCAATTATATTCTCAATATAATGCAAAAAACATAAAAATAAAATTGTTAATCTATAACTAAATAATTATATTATTTATACTAGTATTTATTGTATTCCTGTTAATTTATGCTGATTTTAGTTCTCAAATAATGAGAAAAATGTCACAATGCCAGAAGTCTATATTTATGATAATAAGGATTTAATTTTTTTCATGTAATACGTAATTTTCTATTTTTTTCTTTTGATTTTGAAGTAAAATATGTCCTGGATATGTTCTCGACAGGCTTTGTGATATTTGCCCTACTGTATTATTAGAACATTTATTGCTTTTATTTTAAATATATATTCAAAATATATAAAAATAATGGCAGTACATGAGAATTATATCACAGCACTAAAAGGTGAGTTTAAGATGGGTCTAGATAGAGTTTTAAGAGACTTGAAAACTACTCCATATTTACCAAGCAGAAGAGATACATATATGTGTTAACAGTCTTGGATATTATGTTTACAATACTGGCTGTTTTCAAGCATTCATACGAATATGTGATGATGCTTTGGTTCTGGTATCACAGCCATTCAACAAGTCCAGTGTAGAAGATGAGGCTAACTGCATTTTTTTTATCACAAATGACTGGAGATAAAGGGATATGGAAATTTGAGCCAGTCTGACAATTGATTCTGATGCCAGATAAATGATTTCTAGATCAAATAATACAACAAAACTAGTTCTAAATTTTACTGTTGCCATTAAAGTGTAATTCCAGCATTTTATTTGTTAGAAAAAGTCATGAGTTTTGTGTGCCAATTTTGTTATGCATCATCTATGTAATGAATATGACAATGAAGTCTTCTTTTACACATTCCCTTCGCATTATTATGAAGATAACTGGCTTTTCATACAAACCATCAGACGGTTCATGCAGTGGAATTTACATTGGACTGAATGGTGTAATTTATTTTTTATTTTAAAGAAATGTTTCTACACAAAGTCTATTAGTTATTAATTTTCTCTAAAGGGAATATGTACTATATGCAAGCCCTGAAGATCATGTTTTGAAATTGATATGAGAAGACTTGCCTTTTATCAACACATCACTAAGAATGTATCTCATGCTTTTTATACCTTGTTTTAATTGGGTAGAAGAGGGAGTTATTTTCTTTGCATTAGAATAATTAGAGTTTTGCATTCTGTACTATTATTACTACTACTGCAACAGTATTTGCCTGACCTCAACTCTATTTTTAAAACATGCTTAGACTTCTAGATATTACTTGACTGTAAAAGCTGAGGGATGTTTGCTCTTAAATGACCTTCATTAACCTCAAATAGCATTAGGGATTACACTATTGCATATGTTATCAGACCTTTTGAAATGTCTTGGTCGTTGAACCAAGTTACCATTAACAAAAGCTAGAAACTTTGTCTCCAACTTTCACCTTTTCTCCACGTTAGATCTTTATAGTGCTGCAAATTTCACTGAAACGGGTCATTATAGCCCAAAATGTCTCAAAGCTTCAAGCTCATTTTAACAGTGTCTGAACTTGGAATGTTGGAAACAGGGTTTACGGTCACAAAGCAAAGATTATGAAATTATGTCTGTAATAAATGGTGTAAACAAATATTGTTCTGATACTTTAAAGTGTCATAAAGTTATGTTCTTTCTTATGTAAAGTTCTTTTACATAATAAAGTCATTAGATTTAAAAACTATTAAAGCCTATTGTGCAAATCTTATCTAATGCAATTTTTAGAATGTTTTTTGCTCACTGAGGCTGCATTTATTTGATCAAAAATACAGTAATATTGTGAAATATTATTACAATTTAAATATATATATATATATATATATATATATATATATATATATATATAATATATACACACACACTGCAGAATTATTAGGCAAGTTGATTTTCTGATCTTTTTTTTTTTTTTTCAAGCACATTTTACCAATTCCAATCCACATCAATCTTAATAACTACTATTAATATTGTTTTTAATCATTTATAAGTGATATATAATTGTTCATGAAGGCTGGAAATGAAAAATGCCTTATATTCAGGTGTGCAGAATTATTAGGCAGGTTTGCTTTTACAGGCAAAATGAGCCAAAAAAAAAAGAGATTAACTCAGACTGAAAAGTCAAAAATTATTAAATACTCATGAGAAGGACGCAATACTAATGAAATACTAGAAATTGCAAAGTTAAAGTATGACCAAGGGACAGCAAAATGCTCATTGGGTCAGCTGGGTCATACAAAAACAGCTGGAGGAGAAAAGACACGTTAACTGCAAAATAATTAAGGTGAAGAATTAAGTGTGAAACCATCAGGAACCCTTTAGTCTCCAGCGCCACCATTTTCCAGAACTGCAACCTAGCTGGAGTCTCCAGAAGTCTGAGGATCTCAGAGACTTAGGTTAGCTAAAGAATCCTAAAAAATGACCCGCTCTTAATAAGAATCACAAGCTGAAGTGTTATAAAATACATGAAGACTGGGTTTTTATAGGCCTTATAGACAGACAGCTTGAGAGTGACTCCTGAAGGACCAGCACCACATCCTCTTGTACCACTGTTTGAAGAATTTATCTTCCAGAATCTGGCAGTAAGTTTTGGAAGATCATTTTTAGTCCATATCTGCAAGACGGACATTTCAGGATAAGAGATGGACTAAAAGTGACTCCCACACCTTACTGCCAGATTCTGGAAGATAAATTCTTCAAACAGTGGTACAAGAGGATGTGGTGCTGGTCCTTCAAGAGTGTGTGTATATATATATAATTATAAAGTCATTTATTCCTCTAATGCAAAGCTGAATTTTCAGCATCATTACTCCAGTCTTAGGTATAACATGATCTGCAAATATCATTATAATGACTGATTTACTGAAAGAAAAAAAAAAAAAAAAAGAAAAAAATTCTTATTATCAGTGTTGAAAATAGTTAATATTTTTGTGTAAACTGTGAAACATTCTTTTTATGATTGTTTGATGAATAGAAAGTTTAAAAGCACAGCATTTATTTGAAATATTTGTAACAATGTTACAATGTTGTCTTAATATCACTTTTGATCATTTTAATGCATCCTTACTAAATACAAGTATTCATTTCTTTAAAGGGGTCATATAATGCCCCTTTTACAAGATGTAATATAAGTCTCTGGTGTCAATGTGTCTGTCAAGTTTCAGCTAAAAATACCCCACAGATCATTTTAGCTTGTCAAATTTTCCCCTATTTAGGTGTAATCAAAAACACGTTGTTTTTGTTTGTCGCTTTAAATGCAAATGAGGTACTGGCCGCTTTCCAAAAGAGGGCAGAGCTTTAACAGCTCACGCTTCGGTTGCTCAACAACAACAAAGCTGGAGAATCTCACGCAGCCAAAATGATGATTTTCAGTAACCTTACATTGTTCAACCTTAGTCAGAAACTGATGGAGAGACTCAGGAAGAAGTTACAACTTAAAGAATGCATATGGACGTTTCTGAATGGTTAGTGGATAAAAATATATGTAGTTGCTGAGCAGTTGATTCAACTTATTGACTAGCATGTGCCGTCATGTTAATCTGTTGTGCAAATCCAGCATTGAAGCAGTCCGGTGTAAAATGACGGCATGGTAACAACACTCTACTACAACTCTTCCTCTTCTCTAAAGCAGCCAATTATGGCGTAACATGGCCTCACCGCCTTTGTTGCGTGTTCTCTTGGGCAGGGTTTGTACACATTTTGGGGTTAGTGATGTCACTAACCCGGGAAAAAGCTCGTTGTAGTCCTTAAACAGCGAATTCTATAAAAGAAAATATCTCCCTTTGCATTGAACTTTGAGCGTCTTAACTTTACAGATGTTGTTTATGCTCATACAGCAACATTACACACGAAAGTTAAAAAAGTGAAATCATAATCAACCACCCCTTTAAAAAACTGTCAAGGGGTCACAATATATGGGTTTTCTAAAGAAAAACATTCTTGTACCTACATTTGCACTACTTTAATCTGTTTCCACTGTCATAGAAAACTTGGAAATATAATAAATCAGCTTCAGTATCAGAATTGCCATCAAATGAAAAATTGAATTTATCTTGGCATAGTTAAATAACAAGAGGTCAGTACATGGAAATGACATACAGTGAGTATCAAACTCCATTGTTTCCTCATATAAATCTCATTTGTTTAAAAGACCTCAGAAGAACAGGCGAATCTCAACATAACACCGACTGTTACGTAACAGTCTGCGTCATTAATATGTACACCCCCAATATTTGCTTATGCCAGCCCATGTTCAAGGCATTACACAAGGGCAGCCAGTATTAACGTCTGGATCTGCACAGCTGAATCATCAGACTAGGTAAGCAAGCAAGAACAATAGCGTAAAAATGGCAGATGGAGCGATAATAACTGACATGATCCATGGTATCATGATATTTTTAGTGATATTTGTAAATTGTCTTTCTAAACGTTTCATTAACATGTTGCTAATGTACTGTTAAATGTGGTTAAAGTTACCATCGCTTCTTACTGTATTCACGGAGACAAGAGAGCCATTGCTGTTTTCATTATTAAACACTTGCAGTCTGTATAATTCATAAACACAACTTCATTCTTTATAAATCTCTCCAACAGTGTAGCATTAGCCGTTAGCCACAGAGCACAGCCTTAAACTCATTCAGAATCAAATGTAAACATCCAAATAAATACCATACTCACAGGAGTCGATGTATGCATGATGAACACTTTGTAAAGATCCATTTTGAGGGTTATATTAGCTGTGTGAACTTTGTGTTTGCGGTTTAAGGCAGTTGAGAGCTTGCGGGGGAGCGGGAGATTTAAAGGGGCCGCACGCTTAATCGGTGCATATGTAATAATGGCTCAAAATAGGCAGTTAAAAAAATTTATTAAAATAAATCTATGGGGTATTTTGAGCTGAAACTTCACAGACACGTTCAGGGGACACCTTAGACTTATATTACATCTTTTGAAAAGGGGTTCTAGGGCACCTTTAATTCGCAAGAAACCTTTTGCAGTAATAAGAAATTCACTTTAATTGTTCAAAAGGAATATGGATGTGTGGCAAGTCTGATTTCACTGTCAGTGTTGATTTTATCTAAATTATTCTTAAACATTTATTTTTAACTAGTTTGAGTAAGATGTAACATGGTTTGGTTTTGTGTCCTGTTTTATTAAATCAGAAAATAATTCATAAATGCACAAGCCACTACATTATTTCAAACCTTTTTCATACAGAAATAGTCAAACAAATCCTTTTGTATGTGATTTTCATTACACATTGAAAGCCGTCCAAAAGACTGTCAAACATTGTTGATTTGAATGAAGTTTGTCAAACTTGTGTAAAAGAACATCCAATAGCCAGAATGTAATGAACTGTCCATGAGTACTGCCGTTATGTGCTCTTATGTCAGCGTGTCTTCACTTCTGATGTACTCCCCAATATCAGCCTGATGGAAAACCACAATGGACATGGGGTCGACCTTCCGACACTCCTGTGTGGTCTTCGCTGCGACTCCAAAGCCCTGAAATGAGATCAAGACAGTGATTGCATTTAAAGGTCACTGAATACTTTTCTTAACATGACAACAGTTGTTCTATCTTGAACATTTTTAAACAAAAATGTCTCACCAGCGGTACATCGGACATTGAATACACCACCACTCCTTGGTACTGCGATGTGTTTTCTGTGATTCTCCCCAGGCCGGATTTCATGACGTGGTTTCCATATAG
Source organism: Chanodichthys erythropterus (assembly GCF_024489055.1). Taxonomy (NCBI): domain Eukaryota; kingdom Metazoa; phylum Chordata; class Actinopteri; order Cypriniformes; family Xenocyprididae; genus Chanodichthys; species Chanodichthys erythropterus. Next base: position 25,042,594 of record NC_090227.1, read on the forward strand.
GAAAGACTGCTCTGATCCAGGCTTCACCCACACCTTAAACTACAGCATACAGGAGGCAGATTACAGTTACACTTTATTTAAGTACTGAGTAATATTAATTACCTACATGTACTTTAGGGTTAGGATTAGGATGTGGTTTAGGCTAGTTGCATATAATTAAGCACAATTTATAGTAATTACTATAGTATAGTGATGTGTAACACTGTAAAATAGCGTTACAAGTGTTACCGTTTATACTTGCAGCATTTATTAACCTTTGTTAATGTTGAGTTCACAGTGCATTAACTAACTAATGTTAACAGATACAGCTTTTAATTTTAAAAATGTATTAGCAAAGAGTTGAGATTAACAAATTAAGTTTAAGATTAATAAATGCTGTAAGAAGTATTGTTTATTGTTACTTCATGTTAACTAATGTTGACAAATGAAACCTTATTGTGAAGTGTTACCACAGGGTTTATGCAGGTTTCAGTAAGTCAAATTTAAGACCTTTTTAAGACATTTTAAGACCATAAAGACTGAAATTTAAGACCTACACGACGCATTACCAAAAAATATTAAAATCAAAGAAATTCTGAAAAAATCATTTTATTTCAATGAATTCAGTCATTGAAAAAGCATTTATTTAATTTACAGATAAAGCAATCACATTAGTAACCTTCCACACACATCAATGTGCCAAATGCCTTAAAAACCTTAGGCCCAAAATGAAAATAGGCTAAAACAAACTTGCCCTCAAATAGAATAGATTTCATCTCATTATTTATTTACATTACAAAACAGCATATTAATAGCCTAATAAAGATTGAACAGGCTACTCCAACCCATGTAACAACCAATGTAGCACACACACACACACACACACACACACACCAGATAATCCATTTTAGATAGATAGATACTTACCTCGGGATAATTAGAGTATCTATCTAACATGGATTATCTGATATATGTATGTATGTGTATGTGTATGTGTGTGTGTGTGTGTGTCCCGCACTGTCCCATGAACTGTGAGCCCAGGTACATCGACTAAACTATTTCATTGTTCCAGAACAATGGTCCTGTTGGTCTGATTTTGGCTTTCATTGAACGTTACGACATACGGCCCGGTAAGAGTACGAATCAATTCCCTCTTTATAAACTCCCCCAATCCAAATCTCGCCGTAAGCGATCTTGTTGGGCCCGCAAGAGAACGACTTCGCGATTACTGAATCAGGGAACATCACTTGGAAGAGATCGCTAATCTCACTGTTGCTATTAAATGAGTGGTGTTTGTTTAGTCACCGTGTGTAGTATACAAATCACCTCTGCTTTCGATGTGTCAGTCGCTCAAAAAGTACCCCAAAGGTTGTTCGACGGAGCTGTGATGCTATTGCGCTGGAGACCGGAGGGACCAGGCATTGAGGAGGACGACGGCAGTGGTGAGGCTAATTGGCCGAGTCCGCTGAAGGGATTTTGCGGCTAGCTTGTGTTTCTCCGCTCTGGCGTGTGACTCCAGCGCCTTTACACCGCATCACACCCAGACTCTCTAGCTGATTTTTTTTTCTTTTTTTCTTCAAAGTTTGCAGTGAGCCTCGTACCTGGAGCTGGGTACCGCTTGTAACCAACAGCAGAAATCGCTGTGATCTAGCCATGTCTCGTTGAAAGTACACTTTCCCATTTCACCATCCACACGTAGCCGAACTTTAACAAACTCTGAGGAGACGCAGACGTATTTCGCGGGCAGGTATTGTATTTATCACGGGATTTGTAGTTTTATCAGAGCGTATACCAACACCAATATACCCCAGAAAGAACTACGACTCGCTACTTTTTTGCTACTTTGTAATAACTTTCAGCAGGTAGCGTTTCTGGAAATGGGTAAAAAAATTTAAGACGTGACTAAATGAAATTTAAGACCTCTGATGAAAATCTGGCCGTTTTTAAGACTTTTTAAGGCCTTAAATTTAAAGTTCAGAATTTTAGACTTTTTAAGACTTTTTAAGACCCCGCGGAAACCCTGTACCAAAAACTTAAATGAAAATTTGAAATTTTGCCTCGGCAATAAACTAAAATAAGTTTAAATTGAAGCACTAAAATGATTAACTGGAAATAAAAACTAAACTAAGGGGTGTTTACACAACATCGTTTTCAACTAAAAACAGAAACTTTTTATGCATTTTGAACAACAACACTGTTTCGAGGGCCTGAAAATGCAAACTTGAAAACTTTCAAAGTTGCAAAGTTTGCAATTTTTTGAAAATTATACTGTTATCGTCTCTGTGTAAACTACAAAAATGCAAATTTGCGAAAATTGTAACGTCATGTGCATTCGTATTACGTGTTCAGTCTATAGATGCATAGAGTTTCTTTACAAAGTGACATCGCCAACTACTGACCAAATCAGAGATGACGTGTTTTTGTAGGCCAACCCGGAAGTTAGCGGTGCACGGGTTCCCTCGATCGAAAGCCTATGCATTTTTCCCATAGACTTTTGGAAAAATCGCAGACAATATTATGTTTTGATACTTAGACATTTGTCTATCAAGATAATCTTTACAAGTTAACATTTATAAATTTTGAAGCCTAAATAAAGTCAGATATAAAAAGCTAACAGTAGGCTATAAACAGACTACAGCACACAATGGTCGCGGATCAACGTCATCAACACCAAACTTCCTCAAACTTTATTTAAAAAACAACTATTTAAAAACATTCTCGCTGATTATGATCTGCACGGTGTGTGAATACTTATCCACTTTTTCATGAGAAATGCTAAATGTCTCCCACCAAAGGAAGTAGTCCCTTTTAGCAACTTGGTAAAAAAAAAAAAAATAAAAAAAAAAAAATCACAAGCGGGTGTATTTTATGTCAGATCAAAACGTGAAGATATTAAGAGGCTTTGTTAACCACAGACCTTATTTCAGGCGATTTAGCAAAAACCCATTCAAAAAACCCATAGACTTTTAGGGCGATGGAACCAGAAGTCCTAAAATGCTAACTCGCTTCCGGGTTTTGCCTACAAAAACAAGTCATCCCTGAGGTACTCTATTTGACTGAATTTGTTATTCATTATCTTAAAAGTCTTTTGATCTAAAGGCTTCTGCTTAAATGCTTGAAATGTGTCTTGCAGATTAATATAAATTATGCCTACGTGTGAGTTGTGGTTGTTTTTTCGTTTTTTGATTTTATTTATGTTGATGTTTTTATGAGTCAGACCCGATACCAAAGGAAAAACAGCTAAAAGGTGTCAAAATAACAAATGCAGATATAATTGAAATCAAAATTATTTATACAATGCTTATATGAAACTTTAAAGCAGCGTCATAGTAATAAAAAGGAAAATAACAGTGTTAAAGTTACAAAATACATAATCAGAATGAATATTTACCTTAGCATATGGTGCGAGGAAATCCAGAGCTGTAATGTGCAGACGAAACTTCAGTGTCTTTGTGAACTTTCCAAAACACGTGCCAACTGAAACCAGTTTATCTCGGGAGATATTGGTAGCCAACTTCAGGATTTTTTCACTAGAATGGAAAAGATGAGAGTAAAGATTATTTAAATGAATGCTACATTAAAGACCCCAGGAAAGCCAAACTGGACATATATAGTTCTTTATACAATAGATTGTTTCAAAGCAGCTTCACAGTACAAAAATGGGAAAATAATGTTTAATGATGCAAACTTTATTTATTTATTTATTATTATCATTTATTATTTATATTTAAACATTAAATATAAGACAAATTCAAATTCTGCTATAAAGCAGCTCTACAAAGACAAAGTGTCATTATTCAGCTCAAGTGAGTTGGGTTGGTTCGTCAGTTTTATTTTTCCATGGTTTTATACCATGTCTGTTCATTATGTACTCCTAAAGGTTTATAAAAAATTCTTGCAGCTATATGCATTAAAAACACTTTAAAATCAAAATAATGATTACTTGTCTTGCCTAGAGCAAACTGCCCATTAAAAAGAATAGGAAATTTCAATAGGACATTTTTATGGTGATCACATTTAAAAGATAAAGTAAAATATAACAGACTTTACCTCATATAATATACTCGATCATTATGAAGTCTGAAACAGTAAGTCCCATCAGGCCGATCAATAAGAAGTTTGATGTTCTCCCCAATGCTAGAAACACAAAAATTGGGCATATTTAATTTAACTTGCATTAAAATATACTTCAAGTCTAATTTAAAATAGTCTTGGGCTCTATGGTGCAGCACATGTACACAATATTTCAACATAATTATATAAATATCACATCATAAACATTAAACCCATCAAATAAAAACCCTACAAAGATATTATATTATACTATAATTTATATATATATATATATATATACACACACACACACACACACACACACACACACAATATTATTAAAGTAAAGTGTAGAATAGTTTTTTTTTTTTTTACACATGACATGATCACACAGTCTGGCTACACTTTTGTTAAACGATCCCTGCTCTAAATGAGTAAAACCGAAACATGTCACTTACTATTTAGAGAGTTTCTCAAACATTGTTTTTGTCTCTTCGTCTGTTAAAGGACGCATGGTGAAAAGAATAAATAGTTTTTCTTAAAGAAGCTAAAAAACACCGCAGCTCCTTCAGACAGTGCGCAAGCCACGTGGGTTCAGTCCGTCGCACATATGTGACGTCGTTGTCTTTTAAATAAAGTTTATTGTTGAGTTTTGAATCAACACTTCCGATCATGGCTACCGTAGACGTGGAGGATGAGAGTATCCTGGCCTCGATATTTAAAGACAGCTTTCCTGAGAACTGGAGAGAGAATCCGGACTTCGCGGCGTATCTGTCGCAGTTGTGCTCGTGCGGTGTGGATGAGTTAAACCGGGAGCCGGAGCGTCTGTCGGAAGAGCGGGCTCAGATCCTGCAGCAGACCCGTGAGCTGGCCTTCACCAACTACAAGACGTTCATCAGGACCGCGGACTGCACACAACACATCTACACTGACTTCAGCACAGTGGAGAACTGTCTCTCGAAACTCTTGCACAAACTGCCCAGCTTTACTGAGAGATGCAGGTCTGTGCTTCACTCTCACTGTCAGGAAATAATGGATGGATGATAGGCTGTCTAACTAATCTGTCTGTCTATATGTATGTATAGTATCTCACAGAAGTGAGTACACCCTCACATTTTTGTAAATATTTTATTATATCTTTTCATGTGACAACACTGAAGAAATGACACTTTGCTACAATGTAAAGTAGTGAGTATACAGCTTGTATAACAGTGTACATTTGCTGTCCCCTCAAAATAACTCAACACACAGCCATTAATGTCAAAACCGCTGGCCACAAAAGTGAGTACACCCCTAAGTGAAAATGTCCAAATTGGGCCCAAAGTGTCAATAGTGCCAGCACTGCCTTAACCCTCTTGGGCATGGAGTTCACCAGAGCTTCACAGTTTGCCACTGGAGTCCTCTTCCACTCCTCCATGATGACATCACAGAGCTGGTGGATGTTAAAGACCATGCGCTCCTCCACCTTCCGTTTGAGGATGCCCCACAGATGCTCAATAGGGTTCAGGTCTGGAGACATGCTTGGCAAGTCCATCATCTTTACCCTCAGCTTCTTTAGCAAGGCAGTGGTCGTCTTGGGAGGTGTGTTTGGGGTCGTTATCATGTTGGAATACTGCCCTGCGGCCCAGTCTCCGATGGGAGGAGATCATGCTCTGCTCATTCATGGTTCCCTCAATGAACTGTAGCTCCCCAGTGCCGGCAGCACTCATGCAGCCCCAGACCATGACACTCCCACCATTATGCATGACTGTAGGCAAGACACACTTGTCTTTGTACTCCTCACCTGGTTGCCGCCACACACGCTTGACACCATCGGGACCAAATAGGTTTATCTTGGTCTCATCAGACATGACAGCCATGCAGGCCAATTTGATGCAGTGTATGCGGCGTATGGTCTGAGCACCTACAGGCTGACCCCCCACCCCTTCAACCTCTGCAGCAATGCTGGCAGCACTCATACGTCTATGAGTGCAGCACTCTATACGTCCCAAACACAACCGCTGGATATGATGCTGAGCACGTGCACACTTCTTTGGTCGACCATGGAGAGGCCTGCTCTGAGTGGAACCTGTCCTGTTAAAAGCGCAGTATGGTCTTGCCCACCGTGCTGCAACTCAGTTTCAGGGTCTTGGCAATCTTCTTATAGCCTACGCCATCTTTATGTAGAGCAACAATTCTTTTCTTCAGATCCTCAGAGAGTTCTTTGCCATGAGGTGCCATGTTGAACTTCCAGTGACCAGTATGAGAGAGTGAGATCGTTAACACCAAATTTAACACACCTGCTCCCCATTCACACCTGAGACTTTGTAACACTAACGAGTCACATGACACAGAGGAGAGAAAATGGCTAAAGGTGCATTCACACGGCCTCGTAATTCCTGTAGTTACGAGATTCTAGCTTGTAAAAAGCGTTCACGTCCTCATAGAGCTCGTAATTACAGCTTGTAAGCTGGGAGTTTTCTGAAAGCTCCCAGATGTACCACCAGACCACTGTAGATTCGTGAGGGGTGTACTGACTTCTGTGAGATACTGTCTGTATGTATGTAACTGGTTTCTCGCATTTATTTGCAGAGGTTTTATTAAGGAGGCTGAGGAGATCAGCGTCAGCAGGCGTATGAATAGCCTGACACTGAATCGACACACTGAGATCTTGGAGATTCTGGAGATCCCTCAGCTGATGGACACTTGCGTTCGGAACGGATACTACGAGGAGGCGCTGGAGCTGGCTGCTTATGTCAAGAGACTGGAGAAAAAACATTCATCACTTCCTGTCATTCAGGTACATATGATACTGTGCTGCACCAGTAATTGAAGATGACTCTTTGTTCTTCACTATTACTGTATTTTCTTGAAAATAAGTCGCATTGCATTGTTGAGAGAAAAAGAATTAGAAATAATGTAAAATACCTGTAATTAAAATGAAACATTTAGAAACATTATAAACACTATCATGTATTATACTTTCCCTCATTCCACAACAAATCCTCTAAATTTAACTATATTCAGAACAAAATTTATAAAATAAGCATAAATTATTGTCGCATTCATCATAAACGGCATCTATTATAAACGCCAAGCTTAAACAAATTTATTTAAAATGAAACAAACTACCAGTGTTTGGGAATATATAACTGGTATACAGCCCTTGTGCTATTAAACACATCATCAGAGATGTCCCTGCAAGAGGGAAAGGAAGTTATTTTGATTAAAGATTAAGAGGCACATGAATTTGAAAAAAAATATTGATAATGATGTGCACGGATAAATCATTCATAATAATGCAACATTCCATAATATTGCTGCTACTTTTCTAAGCGTTACTTTCTGTTTGAATGTACTAACACTTTTCACGTGGTGGACTGTAGACCTTATTTTCCAGAGAAACAAGCACGTCGCCATCTTTAGAATATTGTTTTTGAACTTCCGTTTTTTGCGGTAGCCCTGTATATTTCTATGGCATCGCTGTTGAAGAATAATTACCACACGTGAATCCACTTCACCAGCTAGAGTTAATGAAAGTTATCATGAGCATTGTTATGTTTAAAGCAGATGTCATAACAAATGTCAGTAGACCGGGAAGATTTTAAAATGAGCAGTTCATTCATAAATACATAAGATCGCTGTGGAAATACAAGCCGGAAGTCAAAAGACAACCAGCGCAGCGCTTTTTTATATTTAGGGGACAAGCACCGAAGGCACCTATTGCATCCGTTGGTCTTCTTCTTCTTCTTCTTCTTCTTCTTCTTCTTCTTCTTCTTCTCCTCCTCCGCTCTGGAAGTCTATGGCAGTCCATAGAACCACTTCCGGGAAAGTTATGAAATTTGGCACACTGTCACCATAGCAAATTCTCTTAACTCAGTCCCTCTAGCGCCACCAACTGTCCAAAGTTACACTCATGTTTATGTTAATAACTTTTGAACCATAAGGGCTAGAAACATAATTTTCCGTCATAAAAAAAATTCCGCCATTTAAAATTTTCCAAAAAAAATACTTTTTTGAACTCCTCCTAGGCTGTTGCTCAGATTTTCACAAAATTGGAATGGAATTCAAGTAGATTTGTCAAACCGTTTTCGATAAACGCACAAATGAATTTTATGTAGCACTTGAGAAAATGGATGTAAGGCTGTATCTCTGCAATGCTTTATCATATTCAGACCACACTTGGTAAAAGCATGTCATCACAAGCATGACCTGAGGCTACATGCAGCATTTCAGGGCAGCGCCACCTACTGGTCTGGAGATTCAAAAATATTTTATTTCTGCTTATAACTTCTAAACGGTTTGCCCAAAAATCATAAAATTTGTCTCATTAGATTTGGGGCAGCATGCCAAGTCCAATGCCGATGCCATTTTGGGCATCAGCCATTTTGAATTTTGCAGTAAAATGCTGTATTTTATGAACTCCTTAGCATATCGTTACAAAACTCGATATGGGTCATCAGCACAATGCCCTGAACGAGCCTTAGAAGTTTCGGACCTAAAGTTATTTACATGCTTATAACTTTGGATGTGGTTGACTTATTTCCTTAGATTGCTTAATCTTTGCTGAGTTCAACGATACCAAACCTGCTAGGTTTCACCTTATGGCTAGTGCAACGTTGCACTGTAATTGAACAAAACATGAAATTAGCTCTAACTACAGTACCATTGATCTGATTGACTTCAAAATTGACAAGCAGTGTCTTTGTCTCAGTTGCTATCATAGTCCATTATGACATTGTTAGCCTGCTGTTAGCTTCTTTGTTTGCTTCTGTGTGTTTGGTCCCTTAATTGCTGCTTGCAGCTATATTATATAATAGTCCTGTTTGTCTTCTTTTAGGGAATTGTGCATGAGGTTCGATTGTCAGCTCAACTCATGCTGAACCAACTTCTTCAGCAGCTGCGTAGCAATTCACAGCTCCCGGTTTGCCTGCGTGTGATTGGATACTTGCGCAGAATGGATGTTTTTACCGAAGCCGAGCTGCGCGTCAAATTCCTGCAAGCTCGTGGGAGTTGGCTGCGATCCATTCTCACCGCAATCCCAGATGAAGATCCATACTTCCACATTACAAAGACCATCGAAACCTGCCGCGTACATCTCTTCGATATTATCACCCAGTATCGTGCCATCTTCTCAGACGAGGATCCGTTGCTGCCACCCGGAGGTCAGGCTTTGAACGAGAGCGCCATCTTTCATGGCTGGGTGGTGCAGCAGGCGGCACAGTTTTTGGAGACCCTCGATCGGGACCTCCAGCGTGGGGTGGGAAGCCGCTTGGATTCTCTGCTTGGCCAGTGCATGTACTTCGGCCTTTCCTTTAGCCGGGTCGGGGCGGATTTCCGTGGCCAACTCGCTCCCATATTTCAGCAGGTTGCCATGGACACGTACCGGAAAGCTGTTCAGGAAGCGGTGGACAAGTTCCAAGAAGATATGAACTTGTACACACTGATTTCTTTCCCATCAATACTTGGAAGCACCATTCCGCCAGCTGTCCCGAGCACCCAGCCGGGCACACTGCAGCCCCCCATGGCCCTGCTGGATTTCCCACCTCTAGCCTGCTTCCTCAATAATGTCCTGACAGCCTTCAATGACTTAAGACTGTGCTGCCCTATTGGACTTGCACAGGAAGTTAGCAGATGCGTTGAGGAAGCCCTTATCAAGGTACGCAGGGAAATGTAGGATATTAATTATTATACTATTTTTAAATATAGAAGTCCTGTATGCTCACTAAGACTAAATCTATTTGATCTAAAATACAGTAAAAACAGTAATATTGTGAAATATTACAATTTAAAAGAGCTTTTTTCTATTTGAATATATTTTAAAACGTAATTTATTCCTGTGATGTCAAAGCTGAATTTTCAGCACCATTACTCCAGTCTTCAGTGTCCTATGATCCTTCAGAAATCATTGTAATATGCTTATTTGTTGTTCAAGAAATGTTTCTTATTATTGGCAATGTTGAAAACAGTTGTGCTGCTTAATATTTTGAATCATTTTTCAGGATTCCTTGATATATAAAAATCTTTTCTTACTTTATGAATGTCTTTGCTGTCACTTTTGATCAATTTAGTGCATCTTTGCTGAATAAGTGTATTAATAAACAAAAAAAAAAAACTTATTGAACCCAAAACAATGAAGATTGACTGAATTTAAATTGACTATGAAAGGAAAAAGATTTAGATATATTTGCTTGGATTATCTGTACAATTATTCTCCTGATTTGACATAATCTGATCTAACAATGCTATTCGTTTCTTATCAGGTGACCAAGCTGATCCTGGTTTTCCATCGAGCTGAAGAATCTGCCTTCAGTAGCCGTGAACGGGAGTTATTCGTTCAGTTCTGCAGTGCATTTGCTGAGGACATGGTGCCTTTCTTGAACCGATGTCTACAAGTTCTCTTTCCTCCAGCCCAGCTTGCACTTGTTCTAGGTAAACATCCACTGGATAAAATCAAGCACCAGCCAACATTATTCTCACATTTCAAAAATAAAACATGATGTTGTCTTAATGTATTTTGCATTTGTATTGTAGGTGTCCCTCCAACCCAGGTTTATAAGTATGGCAGTCTAGGCTGCATAAATGTGAATATGGTTCTGGAGCCGCTGGAGTTTGTACTGCCCCAGAAGGAGCCTGTAACCCCTGTCCTGGATCTCTGCCCTGATCTGAGCAGCCTGACGACAGCTGAATCAGATCCCTCAACTTCAGTCAATCCATTAACTCCTCAAGAAGAAAAGCCTGTCTTTTCTGAACAAGAAAAGCCTGTGTCAGCATTGGATCCTCATCTTTCTCAAAAAGAGAACATTTCTGCTGAAGCAGTCACTACACAGCAAAACGACGAAACCCCCAAGCCTGAAATCACCTTTGATGTACAGGACTTACCAGATGATTTGTCCAAAACAGTTATTCATGTTGAGGAGACGTTGTCGAAATAAAAAGCAACATTTGCTGTATAGCAGGGGTGTCCAATTTTGCTCCTGGAGGGCTAAATTCCTGCAGAGCTCCAACTATAGTTTCTGAAGTCTGAAGACCTTGATTAGCTGGTTATGGTGTGTGGTTAATAAAGGTTGGAGCTAATCTATACAGGACAGTGGCCCTCCAGGAGCAGGTTTGGAAACCCCTGCTGTAAAGTGTGTGTTGAATGCTTTTATGTGTCCTAAACAATAAAGCTTGGTTTTGATAGCAAATAACCATCTGGACATACTTAGACCAGGGTTTGGTTTGCAATATTATTGGCAACTTTATTTGGTGAAGGTAATAATGTAATATTATGTAATTATATATGGTAAATATTTAAATTGTGGAGAAAAAGTTGAATCTTATGTTTTCTATGACTTGCAGTGGTCCCAAAAAGTATTTTGACACTTAAGTCAAACTTAAAATGTCTTAATGTTGTTGCATTTTAATAAACGCCACTTTTTTTTTTTTTTAAGATCGCACAAGCACTTTAAGCAAAACATTTCACAAAAGACATGATATGCTGTACAAAAAGAAGACAAAATATACTGTGTAATTTTCTGTTTATTTGTGGTTATTGGAACATATTCTTAATTACTTAACTGTTTTTCTACTAGGACACCTGTGAATTTGATAAGTTTAGACTTCACGCACAGACTAAAAGGCATGTGTGATTAAGTTGATTAAACATTGCAAAAAAAAAATATATATATATAATTACATACATATATATTTCTTTGAAAAGCTTGTGCACCATTTGTCTACAAATACAATATTAAGTTTAACTTAAGTGTTCAAAAATATTTTGGGTCTTCTGTATGTGCTTGTAATTTACTGTTTACCTCTTGAATGTTTTTGTTTACTCATTTTCCAGGGGGGAGTGGGAGGTTAATTAAAATTGGGAGAAAAATTGCTGTTTGTTTTTGCAAAGAATTTGAGTTCTTTTAATCTAGATCAGAAAAGCTAGGTATTAAAAGTAAAGTAAATTGGCACAAAAATAAGATTTCCATATCACATTACAATAAGGTCTTGTTTGTTAGCATTAGTTAATGCATTAGCTAACATGAACTAGCAATGAACAATATAATTTGTAAAGTATTTATCAACTTGTTCATTGTTTGTTCATATTAGTGCATTAAAGGGATAGTTCACCCAAAAATATTCTGTAACAGCCTAAAACGTTACCTTAAGAGATAGATGAAACATGATTTAGATAAATCACTGTAAAACATTTTACTTCAGTTTTCTTTTTCTGAATTCAACATTTCTGGCTTTCAGTCCAGATTCTGCTGGTAGTGTGAGAACAATCACTTCTTAACAAATTTTTTGCGTGCTGCATTCGGATTTGTCCGTCGTCGTCCTCCTCCTCCTCCTCCGGTCTGGGTGTCCCGCAGGTGTAAGTTGGCTGACCTGCTGTAGATGTCATGCTCAGAGAACGGTGAGCTGCCGGCCAGGTAATCTGGGTCAAACACATCAGTCTTCTGGCGAGCTTTTTTAGACAACCTCTGCTGGGGGAAACGCTGATCTTCCACCAGATGGGGGTTGCTGGCATGTTTTCCTCCTTGTGGCAAAGGCAAAGAGTACTGCAGAGGACCAGAGAAGAGACAAGCCATAAGTACACATCATTAACAATTTATATGACACTACTAATAATACAACAGCTTTGCTTTGATCTGTAAATGAGAAACCAAATGAACATGATTTCTAATGCATTTAGCTCATACACAACATTAAATTTACTGTCAAAACATAACTCACTCTCTTCCCCTTTGGATTCAGCACTTTGGGATTCCTCGAAAAATGCATCTGCATAGTTCCATCCCCATTTATGGTGACTGCAACCTTCCTCAAGGTGTCATGCCCACAATTTGGACAGAAAGATTTGTTCATGTTTGTTGTTGTCCTGAAAAGAAATGGAAACAATAATAAAATCATATTATTGTAAATGTAATTATTGCTGCTACAAAATTAGTTTTTCGGTTATTATTTACCGAGGTGAATTACCATCACTCACTTGAAGCAGGCATGACAGCGCAGAATGAAGTTCCTGGTGTTTTTAATGAGCATGCCATTAACAGACAGCACATTCAGTCCAATCTGAATCAGAACGTTCTGTCAGGAAAAAAAACAAGAAGATTTAGGTTTTTGTGACAAAATAATAGACATAACTTGTATAAAATAGATCCGATACATTTCTATGGTTGGGCTTTATTTTAAGGTGTCTATATTACAGTGTAATTATATATTTAAAGGGGTGTGTGATTATGATTTCACTTTTTTTTTAACTTTAGTCAGTGTGTGATGTTGCTGTTTGAGCATAAACAACATTTGCAAAGTTACGATGCTCAAAGTTAAAGCTGCAGTCCGGAACTTTTTTGTGTTAAAAATTTACAAAAATGATAGAATGAGAATATACAACATGAATCCATTTTCCAAACCGTGTTTTTGTCTTATCCTAAATCATTATGGTACACTTATAATAAGTTTTTATATTCAGACTATTTCAGATCAGACTGGTAGGACTCGCCGCAGAGTATCACAGTAACTGCGTGACTCGCCATAGACATACACAGAGAAAAGTAGCTACGGCTAGAATGTTCCTCCGTAAGACGCCTGCAGTTCTGTTTATTAACCGCTAGAGGGCCAAAAATCGCAGACAGCAGCTTTAAATGCAAAGGGAGATATTTTCTTTTAAAAAATTCGGTAACACTTTATTTTACAGTGTCATTGTTACAAATGTTACATGTAGTAACTATAGTAATAACAGTAAATTATGCATAACCCTAAATCAAACCAAACCCTAATCTTACCCCTATAGTAAGTACATGTAATTACGTAATATTCCTCAGTACTTAAGTGTATAATTCCACTGTAACAAAGACACCTTAAAATAAAATGTAACCAAAAATTCTGTTTAAGGACTACAATAAACAGCTGGTAGGGACTACAACGAGCTTCTTCCTGGGTTGGTGACATCACTAACCCTAAGATTTTCATAAGCCCTGCCCCCGTGAACACGCAACAAAGGGGTGAGGCCATGTTATTGCAATACAGTACGCAACACAAATGCAATAGCATGTCATAAAAGCAAGATGACAACATAAGTTATAACCATAATTAAATAAACTATACCTGTTCTATCTTCATGCAGCATATATTCTCTGGCTCTGAAGGCATCTTACAACAGTTCCCACACAAGCGATTTATAGATTATCAAGAAGGAATACGCTTTTTTTTAAACGTTCCCTAGAAAAAAACATTACTTTTGTGCATCTTGAGACAAAACAATGGCTCTGACATATTTTAAGATATGTCAGTGCAAGTTTCTTTCAGTTAAAAATGCTCAAAAAAACATTTTAGTCTCTGATTAGCTTAAGCCTTGTTTGTACGGGGGTATATGTAATTACTAAAGGGTTAAGATTAAGGTTTGTTATAAGGTTAGTTGCATGTAATTATGCAGAATTTATATTTACTACTTTAGTAACTACATGTAACGTGTAACAAGGACACTGTAAAATAAAGTAAAGGTTAACACTTTACAATAAGTCCCAATTGTTAAAGAGTTAGTTGAGCCAAAAATGAAAATAATGTCATTTATTACTCACCCTCATGCCGTTCCACACCCGTAAGACCTTCGTTAATCTTCAGAACACAAATTAAGTTATTTTTTTTTAAATATTAATATAATATTAATATTATAAAGCGACGAGAATATTTTTGGCGCACCAAAAAAATCTAAATAACGACTTATACGGTGATGGCAGATTTCAAAACACTGCTTCATTAAGATTCGGAGCGTTATGAATCAGCATGTCGAATCAGCGGTTCGGAGCACTAAAGTCACGTGATTTCAGCAGTTTGGCGGTTTGACACACGATCCGAATCATGATTCGACACACTGATTTCATAATGCTCAGAAGTTTCATAAAGCAGTGTTTTGAAATCGGCCATCACTATAATAACTTATTTTGTTTTTTTGCCGCACCAAAAATATTCTCGTTGCTTTATAATATTAATATTGAACCACTGTACTCGCATGAACTGATTAAAATTTTTAGTACATTAATGGATCTTGAGAGAGGAAGTGTCATTGCTCCCTATGGAGGCCTCACGGAGCCATCGGATTTCAACAAAAATATCTTAATTTGCGTTCCAAAGATGAACAAAATTCTTACGGGTGTGGAACGGCATGAGGGTGAGTAATAAATGACATTATTTTCATTTTTGGGCAAACTAACCCTTTAACGTAAGTTGATACATTAATTAAAGGGACAGTTCACCCAAAAATTTAAATTCTGTCATCATTTACATCATTTACTATTTTGATGAAAGTTTGTAACCAGGCTGCTTTGGGGCACCAATGATTTTCATAGTAGGGAAAAAAAATACTGCCCAAAACTGTTCAGTTTCTCACATACTTCAAAATATCGTCCTTGGTGTTCAACAGAACAAAGAAATTTATACAGGTTTGGAAAA
The DNA here is from genome assembly GCF_024489055.1 of Chanodichthys erythropterus. NCBI lineage: Eukaryota > Metazoa > Chordata > Actinopteri > Cypriniformes > Xenocyprididae > Chanodichthys > Chanodichthys erythropterus. The sequence goes on from NC_090227.1 coordinate 25,058,038, forward strand.
ACCTGAGGGTTAGTAAATGATGACAGAATTTTTATTTTTGGGTGAACTATCCCTTTAACATTAACTAAGAATAATGCATTTGTTACAGTATTTATTAATCGGTTAACATTTGTTAAAAAATACAACTTTTCATTGTTAGTTTATGTTAGCTCAGGTCCATTAAATAATATTAACATATACAACTTTTGATTTTAATGTTAGTAAATGTTGAAATTAGCATTAACTAAAATTAATAACTAAGATTAATAAATGCAGATGTGTATTTCATTGTTAGTTTATGTTCAACTATTGTAGTTAATTAATGTTAACAAAGGGTCCAATTCTCACTATTAACTAGCTCCTTATTAGCATGCATATTACTAGGATATTAGCTGTTTATTAGTACTTACAAAGTACATATTAAAAAGGTACAGTTTGTGATATTTTTTTCCGCTAGAGGACGCTAGAAGCCTATTCAAAACAAAGGCGTAGTTTGATGACGCCAAGTTTTAAAGCGGAAACTTGGGACATGTGGTCTCCATCTCAACGGACGGTGCAAAACAATAGGGATTGGAGTCTGGAAGAACTCATGTTCGTGGATGCGATTATTAACGTTACTGTAGTATGAAGCAGAGCAGGACCGAGTGTTGCGGGAGCTGAACGAGGAGCTGGAGCGATTGATCAACACATGCCTCACGAGCAGCGGGACTTTTATTATGACACAGCCGCCGGCGCCGCTTCCGCTTTTCCGGTTATGAGTTTACGGGAGCTGTCCTTGTCGACAGAACCAGCGGCAGATGGTAAACAGTAATTATGTTCCATAAATAAGTAACACAATCCACCATAAAACGTGCAAGAAGTAAATAAGGAACTGCTTGAAGCGAGCTAGTGGTTTGCTGGACGCTAGACTCTACTTCCGCATTTGTCCACGGCACTGTTGTCATGTGGTTTCTACGTCAGTAAAGGCGGTAACAAAGGTAACTGATGTCATTGACAGGCGACTGCACTGCCCCGTGTCACTGTTTAGAATGGGAATTTTCTCATGATTTACAAGTAGTTGAAAACATTAGAGATATTGTTAGTAATAAACTGGACAAAATATATAACACTAGCTTAGTGGTTTTTGGATATTTTACTGCAAAAATTTTACATATTGTACCTTTAATATCTTCGGTAACACTTTATTTTACACTTAATTATCGTATTAACAGTAAATTATGCATGATTACAAGTAACTAACCCTAAACCAAACCCTAACCGTAACTTTATAGTAAGTACATGGAGTTAATTAATAGTACTCAGCACTGTAAAATAAAGTGTAACCATATCTTATTCTTATTTTATAAATCTCTTAATCCTACCCAATACCGAAAATTAACAACAACCTTATTAACTATTAATAAGCAGTAATTAGGAGTTTTAGTTCAATGATCAAGTTTTGATCAATGATCACAAGTACCTGCATGGCAAAGTCAGTAGTCACGCAGCCCACTTTGACATCTGCTGAGAGTCCCCCGTTTCCAGCATTCATCTGGACTTGCTTTATGTTGCTGGGAGTAATCCAACCTCCACCATCCTCCTCTTCTTCTTCCTCCTCCTCCTCAGCATCATCATCATCACTGCTTTGTTCTCCTTCTTCCTCATGTTGGTCTCCTTTAGTGCCATCATGTTCTTCAGATTCAGCTGCCCAGCTGTCAGTGGACAGATCAACAGACTCTAGTTTGTTTGTAACTGTGATGGCATCAACTGCCTACAGAAGGAAAGAAAGAAGGAAAACACTTTAAATAAGTTTAAATATTTAATTTTGTCAAACATGATTGAAATGTTGTCTGTTTCCTAACCAGCATTTCCAGAAGATCAGCCTCAATGCTGGGCAGAGGACTCCTCCAAAACTGAAAGCTGTTGAATTGTGAACTATCAGGGTCTCGTGGCTCGTTCATTCTAGGTGGGCTTTGGATAACAGTACCTGGTTTACTTGACTTTTTTGGGAAAAATATTAAATTAGTAGGCACCCTCAAGTTTAGCCAGATTTTTTCTTTAAAGACATCTTTGGGATATCCCTTTTAATAAGATTCAAATACAGATTGGATTTGCAAGTACTGGCTTACTTTTGATGGTAAATGGAAACCAGCAATGCCAACAGGAGTCTCAGGATGTCTTTGTGTACTGCATACTTGGACCTAAAATACAAATAGAAAACTGTGTCTTAAACCAGAACAAATGTGAATTCAAATCTGAAGTAATTAAAACATCAGTACCTTTTTCTCAGGTTCTTTCTTCAAATGGTCAGTTCCTACATTCTCTATTTCCAGTTGATAAGTCAGAGCCAAGACCTTGATGTCTGTTGCTGAAAGACTGGGATAGTCTCCCGTCTTTTTAGCAAATTCTGTCACTGTGATATAATAAGTAAATAAAAATATGCATAAATCACCACCCATAACACACTTCCAGCACCCAAATAAAGACTTTTAAAGTAATACGCATCAAAAACAGTAACAGTTGTTATTACCAAATCGTACATGCTCTGGAAATGGTTCTTTGAAATTGAGCTTGTATGGCAAAAAAGCCAAGCTCCTTTTAGTTGGTTTATCCCTAATTTCATCAACAACATCCTTCAAGGTATATATGTTCTTTCCAAATTCCTAAAACAAAGTAAAACACAAACAAACATGTGATAAGAGATAAAAATGCATGGTTTCTTTTTGCGTCTGGTATGCATAACACACGCGCGCACACACAAAGCAATAAATGAATACATTATATTAATACATTTATTTAGGCTATATCACATAAACTTCATGTATTACTTGTTCAACTGGGAGCTGTTGTTATTGTCAGCATTTTCTATGGTGCTGAATGAGTGAATTAATTAGTGCGTCATGGTAAATTGTGCTCCAAAACATTTTAAAATACACTAATGTACTCCTATGGAACACTGTGCAAAAAACTGGCAGTACCATACGATATTTTGTAAGTGTGTCGCCTTTGTATAATCAAATAAACCACACTCGTGCCTACAATGCGTCAAATATTTATTCTTGAACAGCCAGTTCTTACTACACTAGCACGCACATGTCAGTTTTGTCATTTATCCAGTGTCACAGTCATCAAAACTGACATTTATGGACAGCAGTATTACAATAATTTTAAAAAGAAGGCAACGTCATCAACAATAACTCACTTGCAGAGAAGCCCTTTTAATAAATGCGCCAGTATCTGCCACAACATGCTCCGCCATGGTCGCCTCCATCTTGACAGTGGAGAAAAGCGTCGCATCGGACATGAACTCTCGCGAGAAGACACTATTGTCCCGTTAGTATCACGTAATTTGTTGACATTCTAGAGGGTGAAGATGGCGGCCCGCTGGAGTAGTGAGAATGTGGTGGTGGAGTTTCGAGACGCACAGGTACACACAGTCATTACACATGCACGCATGCATTAGGTGCTTTAGAAGTGTAGTTTTCACAAGCATTAAAGCAATAAATATGCCCAGCTGTCATGTCAATCCTGAGCGACGTATTTTAAACTTTGAATTGAATGGCATTCTTTGTTTATTACGGTGTGATACCCTTACAAACTTATCAGTGTACTTTCAGTTGTTATTATTATTCATTACAGTTATTACAATAAACGTGTTGTCAAAAAAGACTTAAAATAAAATCATAGAATACTAATACTCAGTATTAGTAATGAGTTCCCTTGAGTTACAGTAGTAACTGTTGTTCAATATAAGCAGGTGTAGTCATTTTATAAAGATCCAACATACATACAATGAGAATTACAGAGTGCATTATAACCATACAAAGTATTTAGATACATAAATTACACATAAAATGTCTAAATGTTATTAGAATTACATTAGATATAAACTATTGGACTACTGTCATTTATTTTAAAACACTGCAATTACACTAGACAAGAACAATACAATAACTTTGGAGGGGAGATTTGTGGAGCCTTTTTTGTAGTTTATGTGTTGTGTCATGACAGACTTTTCTGTTTTCAGGCTACTGCAATGTCAGTGGACTGTCTCGGCCAGCATGCTGTTCTCTCTGGGTGTGTACGGCTTTGTCTAATGTCACATTATCATGTGGAATTATGAACACACCCTTATGAACCAGTAGTAGCATAGTTTTATATGCTGCGTCCCTTTTCTATGGAAGCCGCCGCGTACAATCCCGCTATTGTAAATCATAAAAACATAATTCTGACCTAAAAAGTTGAAAGTATAATGACATAAAAGGTGATAATCATAACAATATCATAATTATAACTGTTTTATCACATAAGAAAATGTTATCTTGTTAAATGTTACCACATAAGGAAAAAATAATGCTTTTGAAAATCATAATTATGACATAAAATGTCAATATTATGACTTAAAAGTCATAATTATTATGACAAAAAGTAAAAATTATGACATAAACTTTTAATTTAATTAATTTCAATCATGTGATTTTGACTTAGTATGTCATAATTTTGACTTTATCTCATTAGTTCGACTTTTATCTCATAATTATGACTTAGTCATTGTCATGTTGTGATGACAGCCATGATTATGAGATAAAAGTCGAAATTATGACATACAAAGTCATAATTATGAGATTGAAATGTCAAAATTATGAAATAAGTTTTGCCATAATTTCAACTTTTTATCATAATAATGAGATATTAAGTCTTAATTTCTCATAATTATGAATTGTATTTCAAAAGTATGACTTTTTATGTCATAATTATTATTTACACAAGCATAATTTGTTTCTTAAGTGGCAGAAATGGGTTTCCATACTTTTCATTTCTGTTTTTAAGTTTGTAAATGCCTTTCTACATGTATTGTTACACCATGCTGTATTTACTCTTTCTCTTGTCATTTTTTTTAAATAGGAGGCGATTCTTATATGTTGTAAATTTGGAGACGCCGTCCGAAGCTCCACGCAAAATCAGCCGCCAAAGCAAATGGGATGTTGGGACAGTTCAGTGGAATCCACACAAAACCGAGGCGCATTTATTTGCTGCATCTGTACGTAAATTAGTTATTATCTATTGCTGATTAATGACAGTGTCATAATGATCATGAGTCATATTTACTGTTTCACATGTCTACTGAGTATTTATTTTATGAATTTTATTTATTATAAATATACATTTTTCTTATCTTGGCAAAGAGTAACCAGCGTGTTGACCTGTACGTTTGGCGTGATGGATCCGGTGAAGCACATACGTCTTTGCAAGGCCATACACGTGTTATAAGGTAACAAAGGTGACGTCATGCTGAAATGCTACTTATAAAATCTGACGGTTTTGTCTCATCTAAACAATGACGAGACACTGTATATCCTCGCCAAAAGTAAACTATACTATAGTTCCGCTCTAAACTGATAAATTATGGACAATTGATTAGTACACTTTCAAATTAAAATTTCCTGATAATTTACTCACCCCCATGTCATCCAAGATGTCCATGTCCTTCTTTCTTCAGTCGAAAAGAAATTAAGTTTTTGATGAAAACATTCCAGGATTTTTCTCCATATAGTGGACTTCAATGGAGCCCAAACGGTTGAAGGTCAAAATTACAGTTTCAGTGCAGCTTCAAAGCGTTCTATGCGATCCCAGACGAGGAATAAGGGTCTTATCTAGAGAAACCATCACTCATTTTCTAAAAAAAAATACAAAAGTATATACGTTTTAACCATAAATGCTCATCTTGAACTGGCTCTCTTCTTCTTCTTCTCTGTTTGAGTTCCAGCAGTGTAGACGCTGCTAAGTGTATTACTGCCCTCCACAGGTCAAAATTTGAACTAAATTGTCATATTCAATATGCTAGTGCAAGTATATAACAATTAGTTCAAACTTTGACCTGTGGAGGGCAGTAATACACTTAGCAGTGTCTACACTGCTGGAATTCAAATAAAGAAGAAGAAGAAGAGAGCTAGTTCAAGATGAGCATTTATGGTTAAAACATATATAATTTTTAATTTTTTTTAGAAAATGAGTGATGGTTTTTTTAGATAAGACCCTTATTTCTTGTCTGGGATCGTGTAGAACGCTTTGAAGCTTTGAAGTAATTTTGACCTTCAACCGTTTGGGCTCCATTGAAGTCCACTATATGGACTCATATTTCATCAAAAACCTTCATTTCTTTTCGACTGAAGAAAGAAGGACATGGACATCTTGGATGACATGGGGGTCAGTAAATTATCAGGAAATTTTAATTTGAAAGTCAACTAATCCTTTAAGCAATTATAAACATTAAAATCATGAATGCTTTTAAACAATGTTTATTGAGAGAAGGGCAATATAAATAAATTGACTTGATCGCACTTGAATATTTAAATAATACATTCTAATATAACAAATAATACACGAATATAAGTTTTTATGTAGTTTGATGTTTAAACCAAAACTTTTCATGCCATTTCAGTGATTTGGACTGGTCGTGGTTTGAACCAGAGTTGCTTGTCACGAGTTCTGTGGACACATACATCTACATATGGGACACAAGGTGAGCGTGACGAAAAAGAACACATGATAAAGAGTTTGTGGAACATTCCATGGTTTATGCTTTTCTTTCTTGATTTCTAGGGACACACGAAAACCAACCGTGGCCTTGTCTGCCGTGGGTGAGTACATAGACTATATGAGTCCAGATATAATTTATTGATCAGTTTATTTGATCTCTAAAATTGACAGGGATTGACATTAACTTTTTTGCTCACCAGCAACTGTGGCTAGTGGTTTTCCAAAGTTACTAGCCACTCAGCATTTTCACTGGCCACAATTTTGACATTGATAACATGGGGAAAACTGCCTTATAGATATTTTTTATTTTTATCTCTCATAATTTGGCAGCAGGTATATTAGGCTGCTGTCACTTTAAGATCTGACACACGGATCCATCGTACTGTTACACATGCGTTTTCAATCTCAACTGTTTATGTTCACTTAAAACATAACTGACTGTGTTTACATGAATACTCTCCAAGACCGGCATTTTGACATTATTTTGAGTGTATTTGACTGTTTAAGCACAATAATCAGCAAAGAAGAAGTCGATTTAGTACTGAGAGGCGGGTTTATGTATGCGCACTTTGGGAATAAGTAAAATTATGCGCAATACGTGCAATCCCACGCAGAAACTCAAGCCCTGTAACTAACAATATTCATCTGAAGCAAATTAAACAAGTGAGTGAGGGGAGGCGGGTTTGTGTGTCAATTCACTGTCGGAGAGATGAGAGAGCGAGAAAGGCAGCTGGTATCGTGTATCTATTCTGCAGGAAAAGAGTATTGGAAGCGTTTCAGATATTTCAGTATCGATGTATTGAAAAATCTATATTTTTGATATCCCCGCCATTTGGCTGGTTGGCGGGTGCTAATGTCAAGCCCTGGATGTCAGTACTTTTATTTATTCTTTTGACTTACCATTTACTTGCGTTTTCTCTCTGTTTTAGCCGGAGCCTCTCAGGTGAAGTGGAACAGACGGAATCACTATTGTTTGGCATCAAGTCATGATGGTGATGTCAGAATCTGGGACAAGAGGGTGATTATGTCATTCTGTTACTTACTACATCATGATTACATCATCATTATTGGTGTTGTTTATCAATCAGATGTCTGTTTGGCTGTCAGTCTGTCTACTTAACATTTAAAAGTTTGGGGTCAGTAAGATTTTGTTACAAATGTATCATGTATTTTTATTATCAAAGAATAGAATAGAACTTATCTATTTGGGTATATTTTACAATGTAAATAATTTTTATAAATTGTAATGATATTTCATAATATTATTGTTTTTACTGTATTTTTAATCAAATAAATGCAGCCTTAGTGAGCAGAAGAGACTTTTAAAAATTTATAAAAATTCTGACCCCAAATTTTGGAATGGTAAAGTGAAATATCATTGTTCCCACATAGTGCGCCCATAACTGTTTATATATAAAAAACAAATATGTTTTGATCAAGATGATCAATGGAGAAATTAGTACGTATATAAAAGCTTATCTGTTGCACACATATTGTTTTTGACTGATTGTAGTGTGTTTCAGAAACCCAACACTGCAGTGGAGTATGTAGCCGCCCACCTGTCAAAGATTCATGGTCTGGACTGGCACCCTGATAATGAGTATATCCTGGCTACTTCCAGTCAGGACAACTCTGTTCGGGTGATTATAATCGCAATTATTGATCATATTTTTCACATTCTATTGTTTTTGCTGCAGTTTATCTTATACCTGATTCTGTGTCTATACTGATTTACTCCAAAAGTTCTGGGATTACAGACAACCCCGGAAGTACCTCGATATCTTGTCGTGTCAGGTGCCTGTGTGGAAGGCCAGATACACGGTACAATACAAATGAAAATCTAACTGTGCAATTTTACATATTATAATGTTTTTATCTATTTAAAATTTGTTGATGTGACAATTACACTACCGACTGAAAGTTATAATTAAGGAATAATTAAAATTTTTTAATGTTTTTTAAAGAAGTCTCTTATGCTCACAAAGGCTGCATTTATTTGATCAAAAATACAGTAAAAGCAGTGAAATATGATTACAATTTAAAATAACAGTTTGCTATTTTAATATATTTTAAAATGTAATAATTTATTCCTGTGATGCAAAGCTGAATTTTCAGCATCATTACTCCAGTCTTTTAAAAATCTTAATTATTCACATTTTTGACTCGCAGTGTACTTTTTCCCCTTATTCTTGGACCATTGAAATGTCATGTATAATTCCAGTAAAGATGAATTTTCATGTTGTAAAGTACTCACTGCATTCTCTTCCATTCCTTCCATTCAGCCCTTCTCTAACGGACTGGTTACAGTAATGGTTCCTCAGCTACGGCGAGAGAACAGCCTCCTCCTATGGAGCACATTAGAACTGAATAGTCCCGTTCACGCGTTTGTGGGCCATGATGATGTCGTGCTTGAGTTTCAGTGGAGGCCGCAGAAAGAAGGTGAGAGGAGCAACCAGTAGATGGTGAAAATTCTGGGAATGAGTGCTTCATTTTTACTTAAAGAACAGACAAGTATTATTGTCTTGCACTATCCATTCTGTACTTTAGGTTCCAAAGACTGCCAGCTGGTCACATGGTCCAGAGATCAAACCCTGAGGATATGGAGAGTAGATCCTCAACTCCAGAAGGTGATGCTCATGAACTCAATCCTTTCTCTACATCTGGTGGCTTTATGTTTGAGACTGAAGGTGTCATGCGTTCTGTAGCTGTGCTGTGCCAATGACATCATGGACGAGTTGATGGAGGGCTTGACTCTCACCACAGAGACGGAGAAAACTCTGAGGTCCCAAGACACCGAACCTCCACTTAGTCCAGGATTTACAGCTGACAACTCACAAGGTGAAAAATATGATTTGCTCTGGCAGTGATTTGATGCATTATGGTTCATAATATACACTATATTGCCAAAATTATTGGGACACCCCTCCAAATCATTGAATTCAGGTGTTCCGATCAGTTCCTGCACAAAGTCCTGACCTCAACCCGATAGGACACCTTTGGGATGAATTAGAGCCAGGCCTTCTCACTAACATCACTGCCTGACCTCACAAATGCGCTTCTAGAAGAATGGTCAAAAATTCCCATAAACACACTCCTAAACCTTGTGGAAAGCCTTCCCAGAAGGCTTTCCACAAGGAAACCCTACGGATTAAGAATGGGATGTCATTAAAGTTCATGTGCACGTAAAGGCAGGCATCCCAAAACTTTTGGCAATATAGTGTATTTAATTATTTCAGGTCAGTTTATAAGTATTTTCAAAAATATCCTGAAGAAATTAGTGTAATTTTGAGTATTGTCTGAATGCCTGTCTTACCATTTTATATTTAACATTTACATTATGTTCTTGTTATTTACATCTATTATATTTTATTTTATTGTGTTTTGTGATAGAATAGAATAGAATAGAATAGAATAGAATAGAATAGAATAGAATAGAATAGAATAGAATAGAATAGAGCAAAATCTGCTCAGGAAGTAGATTGGGGATCTGATTTGGTGGATTTTTATGAATGAAATGAGTTGAGAATTCTATTTTGTATAAAATATGAAAGTGTCTCTGTGTGTCTGTCTTATATCTGTTTTAGTCTGTTTAAAATAAAATGTATTAAAATAACAAATGGTTATTTTAAATTGTTAAAATATTACACAATATTACTGGTTATTACTGTATTTTTATCAAATAAATGTTTATTTGTTTATTTGTTTATGTTAATTGTTTATTAAATCTCCTTATTCATGTATTGAATTTTCATTTTTTCCCCATTCTCCATTTATGGTGATGTGAAAAATGGTAGATGTTCAAGTCAAATCCTAACTTTAATAAATGGAAATTACTGTCTGTTCACAGATCAGTTTGACGGCCCCCAGTCTAGCCTGTCATCCAGCGGTAAGAATGATGTACCAGGTTTGCCTCAGACTCTGCAGCAGGAGTTTTCTCTAGTCAACTTACAGATTCGCAATGTCAATGTGGAGGTCAGTCACTGTCATTTCTGAAAATCTGATGCAAGATTGAATGTAGTAACTGTATTACATTAGCTGTCTGATATTTGGTGTTATTTTGCTGAATTGTAATAAATAGGATGCAATTATAACGGTTTTATATACATAAATAAGAAATATATATATAAATAAGAAATTAACATTACAGTTCTTGTAGATGGATGCCGTCAACCGCAGCTGCTTTGTGTCAGCTGACTGCGGAGTCAATCGAGTCCGTCTCGTGGTGAAGTTCCCTGCCCAATATCCCAACAATGCAGCTCCATCTTTCCAGTTTGTCTCTCCGACAAACATCTCGTCTTCCATGAAGACCAAGATACAGAAGGTTGAAACTAACACCCATCAAGATTGTGTTGACCTTCAGTCAATGTTTTGAACAATGTCATGTTAAAGCAGCATCTCTTTTGTAGATCCTGACTGATACGTCACTTCAGAAGGTGAAGAGAAACCAGAACTGCTTAGAGCCATGTGTTAGACAGCTGGTGTCCTGCTTAGAGTCAGATGGAGTCATGGTGAGTGAATTTTACTTCTGTACTCATCATTTCCAAATTGTTGAACTGTTGTTGAATTTTTTAAATCGCTGTTTCTCCTTTGTCTCCAATTCGATGTCTAGGAGGATGGTACAAACCCTTATGTTCTCACAAACCCAGTGACTCCTGCTCTTCCTGCTTTCCCTAGAGTAAGCAACACTTATGGCTCATACCAGGACTCCAACATCCCTTTTCCCCGAACCTCAGGGGCTCGCTTCTGTGGGACAGGTGGGTTGCAATAACAACAGACCTTTTCCTTTCCATCTGTGCATATTAATATGGTTCCACTGTTTATTAATTGTTCACATATATACAGTATACACAGCTCTAGAAAATTTTAAGAGACCACTAGAAAACTAGTAGTTTCTCTGGATTTACTATTTATATATGTGTTTGACTAAAATTAACATTTTTGTTTTATTCTATAAACTACTGACTACATTTCTTTGAAATTCCCCCAAAAATATAGCCATTTTAAGCATTTATTTTTTAAAAGAATTTCTGAAGGGTCATGTGACACCAAAGACTGGAGTAATGGCTGAGGAAAATTCGTTAAAAATTTTTAAATATATTAAAATAGAAAACCATTATTTTAATTTGTAATAATATTTCACAATATTACTGTTTTTTCTGTATTTTTGATCAAATAAACTGGTAGTCCAAGAATGTTTGGGTATAATATGTCACAGTTTACTTTATTTTGCTATCCTCACTTACATAAATGAATTAAAGAGTCCTGCACCCACTAGTAATATATATCAAAAATATAAAAAATGTCTGAAAAATTTTGGTTTGATTGTATATATAAATATTTCATGTAAATTCAACACATAAATTACAACTTAATTTCCCCATTAGGATCCTTAGTTTATTTCACACGGCCCATGACTATGCACCGTGTGGCCCCTCCGACTGAACCTACTCCCAGGTGAATATTTAATTATTATTAGATTGCAATGGAAGAAAAGTTAGCATGTGTAAGATGAATATGATCATAAGATCTTTGTTTATGTGCAGGTCACTGTCGGCTCTCTCAGCGTATCACAGCGGGGTGCATACGCCCATGAAAATGCGAACAGAGTCTCAGACCACGCTTAGGCTGTACAGCGGGAGCCCAACACGCACAGACAAAGATCAAGTGTCCATATCATCCTTCTACTACAAAGAACGGGTGAGACTTGTCACACAGGACTAAAATTAGCTGGTCTTGGAAATTTTATTTTAGCTCAACAAGACTTTTTTTTAGCATCAGGTGGTTTAAGTTTGTATGGTTAACAATGGCATTTTTTTTTTTTTTTTTTTTTTTTTTTTTTTCGTTTTGTGAAGGCTCCTAAAAGTGAAATGGTCATATGTTTTCCTGTCTGTAGAATTTTTTACACATTATTTCTAAAATGTGTTTTGCTTTGGATATTTTCACTTCCATAACCCCACTATTTAGCTCCATAACATGTTTTTCTTGTTTTGGTTTACTTCTGAGTTATTCTTGCTTTTCACTTCCCCTCATTCCACCCGCGTGATCCGTCTGTTTAAAAACACCATTTTCACGGTTCGTTTTCACAGTTGTTTTCTGTTCTGTCTTTTTCCTGTTGAGTTTTGGTGGCATGTGTCCCTCACTCATATTGCTGTGGTCTGTTTTATCCAATCAGAAGCCCCCTCTGTCTGCTCCCCGCCGTTGGTCTGTGCAGACTATACATGACTGTCCGGTATTGACCTCCGCCCCTCCCTCCCACTTATTCACTCTTTCATCTACTTCTTGCTCTAATGCCAAATGGCTATTTTTGCTGTCATGCATTTAATGTATGGCACATCACAGCTTACCATTTTGCACTATATTTTCTGCTTTGAAAAAAATCATTACTAATTTGGTGTTACAGATCATGAAAATGATCTTTGATACTGTCCGTGATGCTGCATGTGACACTGTAACCCATCAGTTTGTCACAAAATAAACAGCCAACATTTTACAGCCAAAAAGGAAAAAAAAAAAAAAAAAAACATTTAATTATCAGGGATGACTTTAACTAACTTACTAACTAACTGACTGACTAACTTACTAACTACATTTGATGTTTATTGTTTTAATTTAATATATATATTATATAATTTAAGAAATCATGACTGCTACTAAATATTTTCATCTGGTAGATACAGTGCCCTCCACAATTATTGGCACCCTTAGTAAATATGAGCAAAGGTGGATGTGAAAATAAATCTTCATTGTTTATCCTTTTGATCTTTTATTAAAAAAATTCACAAAAATCTAACCTTTCATTGAAGGAGAAGAATTGAAAATGGGGGAAACTTACATTATGAAATGAATGTTTTTCTCCAATACATGTTGGCCACAATTATTGGCACCCCTAGAAATTTTTATGAGTAAAATATCTCTGAAGTATATTCCCATTCGTATTTACATTTTTTTTAGCACACCAGGGTGACTAGGAGCATGAAATTGTCCAGCCATGACTTCCTGTTCTACAGGAGTATAAACATGTGGAAACATAAAGGCCAAATTCCCTTAATCATTCATCACAATGAGTAAAACCAAAGAATATAGTTCTGATGTGCAGCAAAATATTGTTGAGCTTCACAATATAGAAAGTGGGTATAAGAAAAAATCTAAAGCATTAAAATCCCCATTTCCACTATCAGAGCAATAATTAAGAAGTTTCAATCAACTAAAGATGTTACAAATCTGCCTGGAAGAGGACGTGTGTCTAAATCGTGAAGTGAGGAGGAAAGTTTGAGTGGACAAAGACTCTCCAAGGATCACAGCTGGAGAATTGCAGAGATTAGTTCAGTCTTGAGTCTCAGAAAGCCTAAAAAAAAATGATCAAAAGCACCTACATCCCCACAAGATGTTCAGGAGGGTTTCAAGAAAAATCCTCTGCTCTCATCGAGAAAAAATCTCTGCATATTCAGTTGTCAGACAAGACTGGAACTTCAAACGGGACCGGCTTCAATGGTCAGATGAAACTAAAAAAAGAGCTTTTTGGCAGCAAACCCACCAGATGGGTTTGGAGCACACATGAATAAAAAGTACCCCATGTCCACGGTTAAATACACTGCTGGATCTTTAATGTTGTGGGCCTATTTTTCCACTGGAGGTCCTGGACATCTTGTTCAGATACATGGTATCATGGATTCTATCAAATACCAACAGATAAAAAAATCAAAACCTGACCGCTTCTGCTAGAAATCCTATAATGGGCTGTGGTTGGATCTTCCATCAGGACAATGATCCAAAACAAACATAAAAACAGACACAAAAATGAAGCTTCTGCCGTGGCCATCTCAGTCCTCTGACCTGTACCCTAAAGAAAATGAGTGGAGTGAACTGAAGAGAAGAAGCACCAATATGGAGCTGGGAATCTGAAGGTTCTGGAGAGATTCTGCATGAAGGTCTCTGATCTCTTGTCAGGTGTTCTCCAAACTCATCAGGCATTATAGAAGATGAATCAGAACTGTTTTCTTGGCAAAAGGAGGTTGCAAAAAGTTTTGAATAAAAGGGTGCCAATAATTGTGGCCAATGTGTTTTGGAGAAAAACATTTCAAAATGTGAGTTTCCCCCCCACTTTCAATTATTTTCCTTAAATGAAAGGTTATAATTTTGTGAATTTTTTGAATGAAAGATCAAAAGGATAAACAATGCAGATTTATTTTCACAGCTGCTTTTGCTCATAATTACTAAGGGTGCCAATAATTGTGGAGGGCACTGTATTCTCGGTTTACCCAACATTGGCAAGTGTGGCAAATAACCCAGATGATATTTCAAATTGTGCTTATAATAATTCTTTAGTATGTTTACCAGATATGAAACATTTTGAAAATTGATTTAATAAATTATATTAATTCTAATTGTAACATTACATCCATAATAATTTAATATATATAATGATTAATAATAGTGTTTTTAAAGGGGTTTTCTCTTATCGTCCACCCTGCATATTTACAGCTTTAATTTTTGCATTTCTTCAGTTAATCTAAAGTATTTAATAATAAGTAGTAGTGATTGATCCTGTGGTTTGTCATCATCACGGTGATCAGAAATCCCGCCGCTGGAAAGGCAAGCGAGAGGGAGGAGACTACAGCAGCAGACCCATCAAACTGGCTGGCAAAGTCATCATCCAGGAGATCTCATGTCTGCTTCCTGTGCACAAAGCCCTCGGGGAGACCTACGTGTATGTTCTGTTTTCTTAGATAGCAAAGCATTCCAGGTCAATCATATTCAGATGATATCTCTCTTGTTAGAAACAGACATAAATTACAGCATCAACTGTCAATACCGTGACATTCTTTTGCTCAAATGTCATCTTGATCCGTGGCATTTTTTCATTTTTTTCCCTTTAGGCTAAATGTTAATGACATACAGGACACGTGTCAGAAGAATGCGGCGGCAGCCTTAGCAGTGGGCCGCAGGGATTTAGCTAAGGTATCTGATATACACTACTAAAGTTAGTAAAAATTATGTTTTTTTGTTTTTATATTTCTGAAAGAAGTTCTTTGCTCATTTATTTGTTAAAAAATACAATAAACATATACATTTTATAAAAAGATACAGTAATATTACCAAATATTATTGCAATTTAAAATAACTATTTTCTATTTGAATATATTATAAAATGTAATTTATTCCTGTGATGGCAAAGCTGAATTTTCAGCATCATTACTCTGGTCTTCAGTGTCACATGATCCTTCAGAAATCATTCTAATATGCTTATTTGCTGCTCAAGAAACATTTCTTATTATAATCAATGTTGGAAAAAAAAATTTCTGCTTAAGATTTTTGTGAAAACTGTGAAACACTACCATTGAAAAGTAAAAAAAAAAAAAAAAAAAAAAAGTGTATATTTTTATTCAGCAAGGATACATTAAATTGATCAAAACTGGCAGTAAAGACATCACAGAATCCTGAAAAAAAAAATCACGATTTCCAAAAAAAATAATAATAATTGTTTTCAACATTGATAATGATAATAAATGTTTCTTAAGCAGCAAATCAGCATATTAAAATGATTTCTGAAGGATCATGTGACACTGAAGACTGGAGTAATGGTGCTGAAAATATTGCTTTCCCATCACAAGAATAAATTACATTTTAAAATATATACAAATAGAAAATACTTATTTTAAATTTTAATAATATTCCAGAATATTTACTATATTTTTGATCAAATGAATGCAGCTTTGGTGAGCTTCTTTCACAAACATTTAAAAAATCTTAATTATTCCAAACTTTTGACCTGTAGTGTATGTGTAAACATGATTTCCATACAAGCCATATTTACTGATTAATTCCCATAATTTTTCCATGGTCAATCTTCTTTTAGGTATGGGCACTTGCCTCAGCAGCCACAAATGTTGACCTTAGTCCTGACCCTGACCCTGATGCTGGAACTCCCTGGGCCAAACATCCATTTGGGCGACACCTGCTGGAGACATTGTGAGTTGCAGCTTGTAAACTGGTGACACCAACACGTATGCATTATATAGAGCTTTAATTTATGAACGTGTCCTCGAATTCACATGAGCTTTGACTGTCTCTTTCCTCCACAGGCTTGAACACTACAGTCAGATGAGTGATGTTCAGAGTCTGGCTATGTTGTGTAGTGTGTTCCGAGGTCATGGCAGTCCTCAGGAATATTTCACTCTATACGGACATCAGCAACCACGACCGGCGATCTTCACGGCCCACCACTCTCGCTATGTACGTTTGTAAACCTAATTTATCAATGCATGAATTCTGTACTAATTTGACTTTGAAAGAAAGTTACACAGTAATTGTGTCTTTCAGTTAAAATATAAATGAGTTGTGTATTTCTCTAAAATGTGTGAGATATATTTTTTTGTATATAATAGAGGTTGTTTTCAGCTTAATGTCTGTGTACCGCATCTGTGTTTATTTCTTTGATTTGGTAATATTATTGCTCCTTTAGCCCAGTATGACCTCCAGTTCTGTCACTTCTGGATCGTGTTCAAGTACCTCAGACTCTGCAAACACTCCGTGGAACATGGGTGAGAGATCATGGGTTTATTCACAGAGGTTATATTTCAGTGTTCAGTGTTTATGAAAGAAGCATCATGTGCAGTTCTGTCACACTGATTTATTATTATTTATTTTTTTTGTGATTATTTTTCTGTGTGGATGTTTGACTATTCAGAGTTAGTTGTTGCTTGGTTTAATGGTTATTGATTGACTGAAAAGTTTATGATATAAGAAAAATTACTTCTGTCATGTAACTAAATGCTGGTCAACACATCATATTTATCAATGTGCAAAACATCTTTATTAGGCGTGTAATTATTAAAATCAATTAATTAATTAAATATATATGTATATAATATTATTATTTTTATATAATACACTATATTGCCAAAAGTTTTGGGACACCTGCCTTTACGTGCACATGAACTTTAATGACATCCCATTCATAATCTGTAGGGTTTAATATGGAGTTGGCCCACCCTTTGCAGCTGTAACAGCCTCAACCCTTCTGGGAAGGCTTTCCACAAGGTTTAGGAGTGTGTTTATGGGAATTTTTGAACATTCTTCTAGAAGCTCATTTGTGAGGTCAGGCAGTGATGTTGGCAAGAAGGCCTGGCTTGCAGTCTCCGCTCTAATTCATCCCAAAGGTGTTCTATCGGGTTGAGGTCAGGACTCTGTGCAGGCCAGTCAAGTTCCTCCACACCAAACTCATTCATTCATGTCTTTATGGACCTTGCTTTGTGCACTGGTGCACAGTCATGTTGGAACAGGAAGGGGCCATCCCCAAACTGTTCCCATAAAGTTGGGAGCATGAAATTGTCCAAAATGTCTTGGTATGCTGAAGCATTAAGAGTTCCTTTCACTGGAACTAATGGGCCAAGCCCAACCCCTGAAAATCAACCCCACACCATAATCCCCTCTCCACCAAACTTTACACTTAACACAATGCAGTCAGGCAAGTACTGTTCACCTGGCAACCACCAAACCCAGATTCATCCATCAGATTGCAGGACAGAGAAGCGTGAATTGTCACTCCAGAGAACACGTCTGCACTGCTCTAGAGTCCAGTGGGGCCTTCTTTACACCACTGCATCTGACGCTTTGCATTGCACTTGGTGATGTAAGGCTTGGATGCAGCTGCTCGGCCATGGAAAGTATTTCATGAAGCTTTCTACGCACTGTTCTTGAGCTAATCTGAAGGCCACATGAAGTTTGGAGGTCTGTAGCTATTGACTCTGCAGAAAGTTGGCGACTTCTGCGCACTGTGCGCCTCAGCATGAGCGACCCCGCTCTGTGATTTTACGTGGCCTACCACTTTGTGGCTGAGTTGCTGTTGTTCCCAGTTGCTTCCACTTTCTTATGATACCACTAACAGTTGACTGTAGAATATTTAGTAGTGAGGAAATTTCACGAATGGACTTACTGCACAGGTGGCAACCTATCACAGTACCACGCTTGAATTCACTGAACTCCTGAGAGTGACCCATTCTTCACAAATGTTTGTAGAAGCAGTCTGCATGCGTAGGTGCTTGATTTTATACACCTGTGGCCATGGAAGTGATTGGAACAATTGGAACACCATGCTTTGGAGGAGTGTCCCAATACTTCTGGCAATATAGTGTGTGTGTGTGTGTGTATATATATATATATATATATATATATATATATATATATATATTTATTTATATATATATATATATATATAATATGTATTTATATCTTTTTTTCTTCTTCTTCCAGTTGGACGTGAATCAGAACATGCTCCTCCATGGGGAGAATCGTCCCCAGATGACTATCGCTATTCAAACCAGATCTACACGGACCCCCGAGAACGAGAAAAAGAGCAACATGACATGAACAAAAGGTTAACGTCCTGTTCAACCAATGACACTTACACACATCACATTAACGGCTTCACACGTTCAAAATGGGACTTTAAAGAGTTCCTTCTGATCCACAGATTACTGGACCCTTCCAACTCATGGCAATTTGATGATTTCAAGAAGTGTTACGGTGAGATCCTGCACCGTTGGGGCATGAAGGACAAGAGGGCAGAGGTGCTCAAATTTGTTTCCTGCCCTCCAGAGCCACACAAAGGCATAGGTAAGTCAAAGGAATAGTTTAAAATGGCTTCTGGGTCATACAGTACTATCAGACTACCACAGAAAATGATTTCATCTCATCCCTCAGTTTGATAAAACAAGCAAAAAGTGTGTTTACCATAATGCTTTTACAATGGAGGTCCAGATGTTTTAGAAGAGGGTGTAGAAGCATAAATGTGCAGCTTGTATTGTTGTTAAGGTGCTTATAATAATTTTTCAATTTGTTTAAATCATCCATTTGGTGGTGAGACTGCTGTTCTAGACAGTTATATTTAAACTTCTGCTTATTTGTTAGCAACATAATTCCTGTGAGTATGTATTTCCTCATTTAAACGGTCCCTTTTCTTATGGAAGCTTGTTTCTGCCAGGGAATAAAAATAAAAAAGATAATGAGGGTCATGCGCAACAAACTTCCGTATTCTGTAAAACAGGTCGCATTGCTTCCGGTTTGGATCTTTTGTATGTGCTTTGTAAAATATAGAGTTGTTTTAATCAAGATGCCTTCAAAAAGTGAGCAAAGATGAGCATAACCAATGTCCATTGCATATGCAGATTGATATCTAAAAAATATATATATATTTCTTCTTACTTACTTTTAGATATTTAAATTGAATAAAACAGCAAAAATAAAAAGAACTTGCTTGGTCCATAGATATTGCCGTCAATTCATACTGCCGTTAACACTTTCTCCAACAAATGGATGCAATGAGACCAGTTTTCCTGTTTGTTCATATGACATTCAGCATAAAGCGTATTGAAAGGCAACTTGAAACATTTTATCTTATTTGAAGGTTATATCTAAGAATTCAGATTTTTTTTTTTCACATTTGAAAGATTCTATATCACAATTTTTTTCTTGCAATTGAAAGTTTATCTCATAATTCAGTCTTCTTCTTTTTTTTTTAGCAGAAATAAGACTTTACATTTTGCAATTTGGACTATATAACTCGCAAAAGTTAATTTATCACAATTTTCAAAAAAAAAGTCAGAATTGTGAGATATGAAATTGCAATATGTAAGAAATAAACTTGAAAAGTCACTTAACTAACTAAACGAATAAAGTCAAAAATCGCAATTCTGGCTTTTTTTTTTGTCTGCACTACATCAGTGGTTCATCTCGCAAATTTATTGGTCTCTGCAGTCATCTCAACCAATACAGCCACAGGCTTTTGTGGTAACATTAGCATAAATAGATAAATAAACTCAGTTTTACAGAACAGAGGCTTTACTTTGATGACAGTCAACTTATATGCAACTTATATGTAATTGTCTATCAATCGTTACTTTGCTTCGTTTGCAGTTTTACTGATACCTACAACATTACATAGGCTACTGTGTTATCAGTCTAGTATCAGCGAGTCTTACCACTAGGCGAATACGCTTAGTACCAGATGCCCAGGCTGCTCGTCCTCTGGGAAAGTAAAAATAGATGGTATTGTGGTGTCCTTCAGAATGGTTCTTTTCATTGCAAAGATATTTGGTTCGTAGTCCTCGTGCTAGAAATGGAGACTACATATTCTGCGTTTTTTTAGGTTTTCTATAACGGTGTCATCTCCAAACTTCGGGTGTTTGATGGCCCACAGCCACTGTTTACATCGCTCCAAATCTTTAACTTAATCGGAAAATGATGTAAACTTACTTGTCCTTTCCTGGTTTTGGGTGTAAATCCAGGTACAAAGCAATTTAGCACCATTTCGCTGTAAATGTATGAACTAACTCACGATTTATTTGTTTGAATTTTCCTGGTAATGCCGCCTGTAGGTGTGGTTTGGGCGTGGCCTCGCAAGGGCAGCAAAACAAGTGCATTCTGGGAGTTGTTGTCTTTCATCCACATTAGTCAAAAATACATTTTCTGCCTTTTCTCAGTCTAGAAAGCTCCAAATTCAAAAATAATTTCACATTTCTACTACATAAATGACCAATTTTAAATACACATCCATCTTTCCAGGGGTGAAGTACCCCTTTAAGTAGCTTTTATAAACATACCCTAGAAAAAAACATTACTGGTGTGCATCTTGAGATCAAACAATGGCACTGACATATTTTAAGACATGTCAACGCAAGTTGCTTTCAATTAAAACAGCTAAAAAAATGCATTTTAGTCTTGGACTGGCTTGAAAATTCTGTCATGTATTACTTACCCTCATGCCGTTCCACACCCGTAAGACCTTCGTTAATCTTCAGAACACAAATTAAGATATTTTAGTTGAAATCCGATGACTCAGTGAGGCCTGCATAGGGAGCAATGGACACTTCCTCTCTCAAGATCCATAAAGGTACTAAAAACATATTTAAATCGTTTTATGTGAGTACAGTGGTTCAATATTAATAATATTTTTGGTGCGGCAAAAAAACAAAATAACGACTTATTTAGTGATGGCCGATTTCAAAACACTTCTTCAGGAAGCTTCGGATCATAAATGAATCAGTGTATCGAATCATGATTCAGATCACGTGTCAAACTGTCAACGGCTGAAATCGCGTGACTTTGGCGCTCCAAACAGCAGATTCGATACACTTATTCATCTGTGCTCCGATGCTTCCTGAAGCAGTGTTTTGAAATCGGCCATGACTATATAAGTCGTTATTTAGTTTTTTTTGGCGCACCAAAAATATTCTCGACGCTTTATAATATTAATATTGAACCACTGTACTCACATGAAGTGATTTAAATATGTTTTTAGTACCTTTATGGATCTTGAGAGAGGAAATGTCATTGCTCCCTATGGAGGCTTCACGGAGCCATCGGACTTCAACTAAAATATCTTAATTTGTGTTCTGAAGATGAACAAAGGTCTTACGGGTGTGAAACGGCATGAAGGTAAGTAATAAATGACAGAATTTTCATTTTTTCATCTTTAAGCCTTGTCTGAAACTGGGGGATAAAGTCAGAATTGTGAGATGATAAGTCACAATTACCTTTTTTATTCTTTATTCCATGACAGAAACAAGTTTCTGTACTTTCTGGTTTTCAAGTTGCCATGTTTACCAGTTTTGCACAGTCATGACAGTTCAAATTGTTTATTAATTTGCACAGACAAACTATTCAAATGTTTGTGATCAATAAGATTTTTGTTGTTTGAAACAAATGAATACTTTTATCCAGTAAGGATGCATTAAATTGATCAAAAGTGACAGTAAAGACATTTATAGTGTTACAAAAGATTTCTATTTCAAATAAATGCTGTACTTTTGCTTACTTTCAATTCATCAAAGAATCCTGAGAAAAAAAAATTGTATCATGGTTTCCACAAAAACATTAAGCAGCACAACTGTTTTCAACATAGATAATAAGAAATGTTTCTTGAGTATACAAGAATTATTTGACAATAAAAAATCAGCTTTTCCATCACAGGAGTAAATTATATTTTAAAATATATTGAAATAGAAAACAGTTCATTTGAATGAATAAAATGTCATAATATTACTGTTTTTACTGTATTTTATCATATAAATGCAGCCTTGATGAGCATGATGAAAAAATCTTTAAAAATCTTACTGAGCAGAAACTAATTGACAAGTCCAAACTATTTTCTGTGAAAATCAAACCCAGAACATTCCTTTAGGGAGCAAAGCATTTGTCTCAAATTTCTGGGATGTCAGTCAACATTTTAACTCTTTAACAAATGTTTAACACTACATTTCTGAGCCTATAATCATTTCTTTGCTCTCATATGCAGAGTTCGGCGTTTACTGCTGCCACTGTCGAAGTCAGGCCCGCGGAACCCAGTGCGCTGTCTGCAAACGCTTCACCTTCCAGTGCGCCATCTGTCACGTGGCCGTACGCGGCTCCTCCAACTTCTGCCTGAGCTGTGGCCACGGAGGACACACCAGCCACATGATGGACTGGTTCCGCTCTCAAGAGGTCTGTCCCACCGGTTGCGGCTGTCACTGCCTCTTGCAAAGCACTTTTTGAACATTAAAAAGACTTGATCAAGATATGCCTCAGAAGTCTTGGTACTGTAGAAACTTCTTGGTGGAGAGATGTTAAAGAATGATTAATCCCTGCGACTGTTCAAGTGTAGAATTATATACTAATGAGGAGCCGCAAACATCAACCTCATAATAGGTCAAACCAACCTAGTTATTGAGTGAAATTGTTATACAGTGCTGTTTTTTGCACTTTTATACTTGTTGATTTGAGTAGAGCATATATTTGCTCTATAAGGTGCCAAGGGAATTGATATGTGAAACATTTGCCGAAAAGGAGAAGGGAAAAGTTGCTGATTTTTAGGGTTATAAAACAAAACTATTTTTTCAAATGTATGTTTTGATCACTCTTTTCAGTTAAAGGGATAGTTCACCCAAAAATTAAAATTTGATGTTTATCTGCTTACCCCCAGTGCATCCAAGATGTAGGTGACTTTTTTTCTTCAGTCGAACATAAATGCTGATTTTTAACTCAAACCGCTGCCGTCTGTCAGTCAAATAATGCGAGTGGATGGGAACTTCTACTATAAGAGTAAATAAAACTTGCTTAGACAAGCCCAAATTAAACCCTGCAACTCATGACGACACATTGATGTCCTAAGACACGAAACAATCAGTTTGTGCGAGAAACCGAACAGTATTTATATTATTTTTTACCTCTAATACACCACTATGTCCAGCTGTGTTCAGCATTCGCTTAGTGAGGTCTGATCGCGCTCTGACAGCAGCAGTGACGTCTAGCACTCATTGAAGTATATGTGCGAGACATCACTGCCATTGTCAGAGCGCGATCAGACCTCAGTAAGCGAATGCTGAATGCAGTTGGACATAGTGGTGTATTACAGGTAAAAAAATGATGTAAATACTGTTCGGTTTCTTGCACAAACTGATCGTTTCGTGTCTTAGGACATCAATGTGTCGTCACGAGCCGCAGGGTTTAATTTGGATTTGTCTATGCAAGTTTTATTTACTCTTATAGATGAAGTTCCCATCCACTAGCATTATTTGACTGACAGACCGCAGCAGTTTGAGTTAAAAATCATCTTTTGTGTTCTACTGAAGAAAAAATTCGCCTACATCTTGGATGCACTGGTGGTAAGCAGATAAACATCACATTTTCATTTTTGGGTGAACTATCCCTTTAAAAAAAAAATAAAAAAATTCCCTTCAAAGAAGAATTGTTGTATTCTTTGAAGGATTATCTACAATGTACAGTATGTGTGCCATAAAATATTAATAAATTTGACAATACAGTGATCATTGCTTCATATTCCACTTGATTTGTTGTAGTAATGTTGCTGGAAACATTTCTTTAACTATCTTTTATAAAACAAATAAAAGTGTAATAAATGTCATCACTACCTCATAAATAAATGGCATAATACATAAAAAAAAAAACTTAAATAAAGCAAGATTGTAACAAACTTGTTTACTGTGAAGTTCTGTACTCAATTTCTTTATTAACTGTGGTCATCTGTAACAGCAGAGATTTAATAGCTTTTCTACCTGCAAATGTTTATTTTTTATATTAATCCACATTTCTGTAGAAATCAGTAGTCACATAACTTATTAAAAAGTATTCAAACTCCTGCATATAGCAGGACCACAGGCGCTGCTGATGCAGTTCTATTCAACCGTCATTGAGTCTGTCCTCTGTACTTCAATAACTGTCTGGTTTGGCTCAGCTACAAAATCAGACATCAGAAGACTACAGAGGACAGTTCAGACTGGTGAGAGGATTATTGGTGCTCCCCTACCCACCCTCCACGAACTGTATACATCCAGAGTGAGGAAAAGGGTTCAGAAAATACCCCACATCCAAGCCACCTTCTCTTTGAACTGTTGCCACCTGGTTGGTGCTTCAGAGTACCAGAACAGTAGGCACAAGAAAAGTTTCTTCCCCCAGGCAATCTACCTCATGAACAGTTAAATGTAATTATGTGCAATACCACTTATATTTTTTGACAATACCCTACCTCTTAATATATATATACACATATATACACACCAATCAAGCATATATATACCCACTTTTGCTGCCAAAACAGCCCTGATCCATCAAGGCATGGACTCCTCTAGACCCCTGAAGGTGTGCTGTGGTATCTGGCACCAAGATGTTAGCAGCAGATCCTTTAAATCCTGTAAGTTGTGAGGTGGAGCCTCAATTTATCAGACTTGTTTATTCAGCACATCCCACAGATGCTCAATTGGATTGAGATCTGGGGAATTGGAGTCCAAGTCAACACCTAAAACTCATTGTGCTCCTCAAACCATTCCTGAACCATTTCTGCTTTGTGGCAGGTTCATTATCCTGCTGAAAGAGGCCACAGCCACTGAATACTGTTTCCATGAAAAGGTGTACATGGTCTACAACAATGCTTAAGTAGGTGGAACATGTCAAAGTAACATCCACATGGATGGCAGGACCCAAGGTTTCCCAGCAGAACATTGCCCAAAGCATCACACTGCCTCCGGCGACTTGCCTTCTTCCCATAGTGCATCCTGGTGCCATGTGTTCCCCAGGTAGGAGATGCACTCGCACTCGGCCATCCATGTGATGTAAAAGAAAACGTGATTCATCAGACCAGACCACCGTCTTCCATTGCTCCGTGGTCCAGTTCTAATGCTCACTGTTGGCGCTTTCGGTGGTGGACAGGGGTCAGCGTGGGCACCCTGACTGGTCTGCGGCTATGCAGCCCCATATGCAACAAACTGTGATGCATTGTGTATTCTGACACCTTTCTATCAGAACCAGCATTAACTTCTTGAGCAATTTGAGCTACAGTAGCTCGTCTGCTGGATCGGACAACACGGGCCAGCCTTCGCTCCCCACGTGCATCAATGAGCCTTGGCCGCCCATGACCCCGTCGCCAGTTCACCACTGTTCCTTCCTTGGACCACTTTTGATAGATACTGACCACTGCAGACCAGGAACACCCTACAAGAGCTGCAGTTTTGGAGATGCTCTGACTCGGTCGTCTAGCCATGACAATTTGGCCCTTGTCAAACTCACTAAAATCCATACGCTTGCCCATTTTTACTGCTTCTAACGCATAAACTTTACGGACATACTTGGCAATAAAGCTCTTTCTCTTTCTGATTTATCCAAAAGGAATTTTCCTCTTTGGGTTTTAGAAAAAATATCTATAATTTTTTTTTTTTCCAATCTTCAAGCATGACATAAATGTTAAGGACCTTCATTTACCATCTTGAAGTGCACTTATTGTACAAAGATTTTTACAGACGCACATTACTTTAATCTTATATCGATCATTATGTGGCTTATTATTACCTTCATTCAACAGAGAAGGTTTTTATATTATGCTGTCTCGTGCTTCTTATTCATGTTAGCTATTATTGATGTCAGCTTGTTTAGTGTCAGTGAAGTGGATTAATATGGACTCTGTCATTGATTTACGGTTGGTGAGCCAGCTGACCTGCCTGTGACCCTTTTCAAACAACGTCATACTGCAGAACAGGAATTCCACAGCAATACTAAACATCAAGACAGACTAAGCATTAAGATAATACTGTTGTCAAGATACACTCATATCAGATGGGGATAGATTATATGAAATTAGATTATATGAAGCATTATTCGGAAACTATTTTAAACATGTTCACAGTATATATGATACAGTTGAGATGACTGAGGTTTAAGGGTAGGAATAGAGTCACTGTGATTTTGCCAATTTTGCCAAGTAAGACATGTTCCTGGATCAACATACACGATTCCAGACGAGGAATAAGGGTCTTGTCTATAGAAACCATTGCTCATTTTCTAAAAAAATAAAATAAAAATATACGTTTTAACCATAAATGCTCATCTTGAACTAGCTCTCTTCTTCTTCTTCTTCTCTATTTTAATTCCAGCAGTATAGATGCTGCTAAGTGTATTACTGCCCTCAGGTCAAAGTTTGAACTAATTGTTATATACTTGCACTAGCATACTGTATATAACAATTTAGTTCAAACTTTGACCTGTGGAGGGCAGTAATACACTTAGCAGTGTCTACAATGCCGGAATTCTAATAGAGAAGAAGAAGAAGAGAGCTAGTTCAAGATGAGCATTTATGGTTAAAATGTATAAAATTTGAATTTTTTTTTTTTTAGAAAATGGGTGATGGTTTCTCTAGATAAGACCCTTATTTCTTGTCTGGGATTGTGTAGAACGCTTTGAAGCTGCAATGAAACTGTAATTTTTAGCTGTTTGGAGGCCACTATGGAGAAAAATCCTGGAATGTTTTCAGTTTCAATGTTTTAATTTCTTTTCGACTGAAGAAAGAAAGACATGAACATCTTGGATGACATGGGGGTGAGTAAATTATCAGGAAATTTTAATTTGAAAGTGAACTAATCTTTTAATTGTCATTCTGAGATTTGATTCAGAGGCGGAAAGAAGTAGTTCCACACACAAGAGACACTCCGTTGTTGTTTCTTAATAATTCACACACATGTGCCGTCTAACTGTTGTATAAAAGCAATATAACTAGTCCTGCTCTATATCATCACGGCTATGATTCCTCTAGCCTAATCACAGCCATGCTGATATAGAGCCATACCACACTCCTACTCATGTGAGTATATTTACTGATTAGATTATGTTATATTAAACCAGTGTTTCTCAACCAGGGGTCCGTGGACCTCTAGTGGTCCTTGATGTAGCCTAATGCCAGAGGGTCCATAAAATATCTGAATATGAATATTTGTATATTCTGACATTTGACATGTTCCCATAAAAGAAGATAATATATGTATAATATAACAGACGATATGACTGAATATTGGACAAGTCAACTAACGTAGTAGTAAATTATACTTGATTGCATTTGGTCGTCACAAAGACATTAAAGGTCCCATTGAATGGAAAATTGAATTTATCTTGGCATAGTTGAATAACAAGAGGTCAGTACATGGAAATGACATACAGTGAGTTTCAAACTCCATTGTTTCCTCCTTCTTATATAAATCTCATTTGTTTAAAAGACCTCAGAAGAACAAGCGAATCTCAACATAACACCGACTGTTACGTAACAGTCGGGATCATTAATATGTACGCCCCCAATATTTGCATATGCCAGCCCATGTTCAAGGCATTACACAAGGGCAGCCAGTATTAACGTCTGGATCTGTGCACAGCTGAATCATCAGAAAAGGTAAGCAAGCAAGAACAATAGTGAAAAATGGCAGATGGAGCGATAATAAATGACATGATCCATGATATCATGATATTTTTAGTGATATTTGTAAATTGTCTTTCTAAATGTTTCGTTAGCATGTTGCTAATGTACTGTTAAATGTGGTTAAAGTTACCATCGTCTCTTACTGTATTTACGGAGACAAGACTGTCGTTATTTTCATTTTTAAACTCTTGCAGACTGTATAATTCATAAACACAACTTCATTCTTTATAAATCTCTCCAACGGTGTGTAATGTTAGCTTTAGCCACGGAGCACTATCAAACTCATTCAGAATCAAATGTAAACATCCAAATAAATACCATACTTACGCAATTAGACATGTTGCATTACGAACACTTTGTAAAGATCCATTTTGAGGGTTATATTAGCTGTGTGAACTTTGTTTATGCTGTTTAAGGCAAGCGCGAGCTCCAGGGGCCGGGAAGCACGAGAATTTAAAGGGGCCGCAATCGGCGCATATTTAATGATGCCCCAAAATAGGCAGTTAAAAAAATGAATAAAAAAAATCTATGGAGTATTTTGAGCTAAAACTTAACAGACACATTCAGGGGACACCTTAGACTTATATTACATCTTTTAAAAAGACGTTCTACGGCACCTTTAATGACACAAATGAGCCCATATTATTCTGGGGTCCTTGAGGACGGTTCTAAATAGGACGGGGGTCCATTACTCAAAAAAGGTTGAGATTCACTGTATTAAACAATTATAATCAAACAAACTTATAGCCTTAGCCTATACCTCGACCACAGACAGCACTGAATGTTATGGTTCACATCATTTCAGTAGTAAAAATTAAGCTATCTATCTTTTTTTATAGAGTATATGTGCTAAATCCTCTGCAGTAAGCAGTGAAGCGAGTCCTACATAACTCAAGTTTTCTGAGGTGGACTCGATTTTCTGATCCCACTATGTCGAAGACCTACCTGATACATCAATGGACGTTGCTTGGTAACCTTCCTGGAGTATCTGTTACTTAACGTAATTAATATTCATGATCCATGCCTTCCTCATATAAGAATCTTTTATTGGACAGCTTTTCGAGGCTTATTTACGAACGTGTGTTATATAGCCAATCAGTAAAGCTTACTGGGCTTACGTCACATTACGTAATTCATATTCATAAGCAAATCCTTCGCCGTAGTAGGGTCCGCTGGTCAGCGCTGTGTCTTCAGCAGCAGGAGGAGTGAGTGGAGCTTGATTCAGCTGTTGTGGCCGAAGAT